>NW_006800437.1:365803-374458 GCF_000485575.1 Poecilia formosa | reverse complement strand
CCATCCATCCATCCTTCCATCCATCCACATCCATCCATCCATCCATCCATCCATCCATCCATCCATCCATCCATCCTTCCATCCATCCATTCATCCATCCATCCATCCATCCATCTCTATAGTATTGATCTGCATCTCTGAGCCAAAAAAAAAAAATCACACTGTGAAGAAATTAATTATTTTTCTTATTAAAAGCTTTTAATGAAAAAATATTATCTGGATTCAAACCTGTCATTTATCATCCAACAGAAATTATAATGAAATGTCATTTCTGAATGTTAGAGAGCAGCTGGTTATTGTTCAAATACAAAATAAAAATCTGTCAGGTTTTATTATTTCTATAGAAATGTGTCGCCAGATTCTGGTGACTCAAGAGCTTCATAACCAATCAGCAGCTTAGCAACATTTTAAATACTGAATATTTCTAAGATGTAACGTCCTTTTAGACCAACAAAGTAAACAAGATGAATATTTACTGTTTTGGTTTGTTGATTGAATAATAATTAATCATAATAAATGAAATTAGAAAACAGATTTTATAGAAAGGTTTATGGGCTTAAAGAGGTTTTTAGTGGTTTGTAAACTACAGGCTGTAGTTTAAACTGGTTCTGTGATGATGTGATGTGAACAGAACCGACTGCAGGATCTGGGTTCTGGAGAATTTCTTCTAGTTTCTTGTAAGATCTCCAGAGTTGATGAACTTAGAGTGAAGAGTGAAAATTGTGTTTTGTGTTTGAATTCACACAATTCAAACATCATTACCACACACACACACACACACACACACACACACACACACACATTTATACACCGATCTACGTATTGATGTATAAATGTGTGTGACTGTAGTGCGGAGCGCTCTGACTGATGAAAATGATCAGTTCAGTCCTTTTACGTTACCAAACATTGACATGTTTCTGGTGTCGGTTCTTCTCCTCTGCCTTCATTAAGAGACGGACAGTTTGAGTAAAGATCCGGTGAGAGCAGCTCCAGCAGTAAATGCTGGGCCTGCTGCCGGTCAGCCGTTTAGCCGCCTGTTAAATCCTCCATAAACTCTGTGACTCGGTTAAAATGCTAACCTGAACATGAAGCCAGGAGCCATGCTTCACTGCATCCAGCAGCCGCGCAGAAATAAACATCCAGCAGGATGAATAAATAATACAGCTTCACTTTAACAAACACACTCATGGTGTAAGTCAGGCGAACTCAGTCGGAACAAAGGAATGAGAAGAAAAGTTAATTTCAGGTAACTTTTCTATTCCATGGATGTATTCATGAGGCAGTAATGTTTCATGATCTCCGCAGGCTCTCCTCATTCATGTGTAATAAAATGCTTTCTTATTCATGCTGAGCTCCTCGGTTCAGGGCAGAAGCCGAAGAAACGACGGCCTTGTTACCGATGTGAGAGCTGGAGACCCAGAGCAGCATCCTGGGCGGGCGGCCATGTCTGCGTTCAGCCACAGAGACTCTGACAAGTAGAAACTGTATTTGTGTTTTTAATGTTCTGCCTCAGAGAGCCGACATGGAGGCAGCATGAAAACACCAGAGTCCAACAACCAGGAGCAACGTCTGGTTTCTGAGAGACTCAGAACAGAAACAGGACAAATAAATCTGTCAGGAACGACTTCTTCCTTCTTCTCCACCTGTAAGGTCACATGATCCAACACCAGGTCCAGAATCTGGTTTTAAAAGACATTTCTCAGCTTCTCTTTCAACCAAAAGGAGAAATGTGATTTGTTTCCATGTCAGGTGTTTGTTCTGGGTTTCTCTAAAAGCTCCTGGGTGGAAATTGCAACATTGCCATTCACTGGAGACAGGTGGCGCTCTCTCCATCACGCGTCTTTAAAACAAAATGGAAGATGCAGGGAGGGAGAGGAAAACTTTATGTCTTCATTCATCATTCTGCTCTGCAAAGCAGATCAGAAGCAGAAATCCTTATGATTGTCGTTTTGAACTGAAAATCGATTTCGAATCAAATCGTGCGACAGTAAAAGGTTCCCACCTCTGATATAAACATCAGATTTTATCCCTCATTTTTGATGACTTCATCATAGTACAGCTGACTCCCGCATTAGGACTCATGAGTAACGTCACATGACCACATCCAGCCAATCAGAGCTCACTTCCTCTAATAAATCAGACTCAGGTGTTTGTGTGTGTGATCAATTTCATCTGAGTGCTCTAAGTACATCATGCACATAATGGAAGCACTCTTCAAGTTTTATTACACAGAAAATGTATCATGTGCATCATAATGAATGTTTTAAATCTGCTGTTTTATTTACTGCCATCTTCAAGCAAGTAAGTGAAAGAAAAATAAGCTCCAACTTTTGGTTTGAACATTTTTATGAAAGAAAATACCCTGCAAAAGGACGAGTACTAATAATAACGTTACTGTATCTGAGTGGTGCCTGTCGTCTTGTGACTGAGTCTTCCTGACTGGCTGCACAGCTGCAGTGTCGGGATAATGAGGGATAATCTCTTGTTTTGATATGCAGACTAGGCCCCCTGCTGGTAGATCACACACAATGATTCACTGCAAACACAAACCAAAAACATAAACGGAAATGATTCTGTTTTTCCGTTGGCAGCCTTACAGCCTCATGTACTCTACTGGACATTTCTAGGATCAGATCGATGAACATGTTGACGTTTTGTAAACACAAACTTCAGCTTTGCTGGGATTTTATGCAGAAACGAACAAAGAGTTTCACATACATGTGAAGTGAAACCTTCATGTTGATGACAACCCTTCACATCAGCATCACTGATGGAGTCCCTCAAGGTGCCGTGTTTGGGCCGGTTTTAATCTGCTTCTCTAGTTTCTGACTCAGAACGATCTGACTGGACGCTGAAAAGACGATCGTTGTGTTCATGTGCTAAAGGAGTTAGCTTATCAGACAAGCTATTCAAGCCTAAAAGAGCATCTAAGTGCTAAACATGTAGCAGCTAATGCTAATGTTAGCGTCCACATTTCTACAGCGAATCTCTGGAAAGATGAACTTTGTTCCAATCTGATGGTTGAAAATTAAAAACTATAAATATCTTTGATTTTTGAGCATAGGTCAATGTATTCAATAACTTAGCAACAAGGAGAGATTCTGAACTGAAAATGTTTCTCATTTTTTTCATATATGGTTTCCAATTAAAATGTGATTAATTAACTACAGACACTAATTAACTAGATTAGAGCTTCAAGAGAATCGAGCTTGTTTACTTTGTTCTGGTCTTTCATAGAAAATCCCCAGAAAAGACACTGAAGTTAAAGGTTGTAGCACAAAAACTGGAAAAAAGGTTTTTAAATGGTTTTGCAAAGCAGCATGTCTCTGCAAGCCTGCAGTTCTTAGTGATGCATTGATGATTTTATCACAAATGATTAACCAACCAGCTGCAAAAAGCAGGAATATGAAGCTGCTTTTCATCAGGATTTTATTTACATATGGTCTGCATAAGTTAGCAGGTGTTTGGATCAGATTTAACTCTCAGACTTTATCTCACGAAGCATTACGCATGAATACCTGCAGCATTTTAACATCTCCTGGTTTTAATTCAGTGAAGTGATTGTTGCTTTACTCCAGCAGTCGTTCTGCTGATGAAATGCCTCCGTTAAAGGAGAACCTGCCTGTTGTTTCTAGCAGAGAATTTCTGACACCTACATGTGGAGCAGCTGCTGTGCGGCCCAGTTCTGGTTCTGGTTCTGCAGCCAGCCAGGGCCGGATCTGGAGACGGGGCTGTTTGACCGTCACCAACATGTCCAGCCTCTGGACGGTACGTCAGCTCCCTGCTGGGCTCTGACCGGGTCTGCATGTGGTTCTGGTTCCCGGCTCGGCTGAGGAAAACCTTTGAATCAACACGAGTTCAGACAGTTCTGGCTCTTTCAGCTAAACGTAGCATCTGGCACATTTTCTATCTGCTTTTCTGATGTTAAAATAGATGTTTTGCTTCAGTTTCACTCTAAAAAGTTGGTTCAGATTAAGTGGAAACCAGTCCCTCCAGTTTTTCACGATTCTGCAATGCTGGAAATTCATCAAAATCATCAAAACCTCAAATTTTGTTGTGATAAAAAAAATTGTGAGTTTACTGCAAATTTTCCTCAAATTGAGTGAAAAACATTCGGTTTATGTGATGCTAACTCACATCTGCAGGTGGCGCTAGTTCTTTCTTCTACTATAAATACAGCAAATACAATTTTAGCAAATATTTCTAAATCAGTGATAATAATAAAAAAATCACCAAAACAATCATAAATCTTTCATGGAACTCCTAAATACTGTTTTTCTAAGTATAATAATCATCCATTCTCAGGATGGACTGAAGACAAACGGCAAATATCAGAGATTTCTCTGATATTATGCACATTAAATGTCATACAATCAGTAAAAAGATCAGATATTAAATCCCAGAACGTCTCATTATGTAAAGCAGAGACTGGTTGATGAAATGAGTTTCGATTTTTATCCAATCCATGTTTTCCTGTGTGGATAAAGATTCCCAAGATCTGACAGCATTAAGAGCAGTTATGGGAATATTTAATTCACTATTTAATGAAAAGGATTTTCACTTTTCACAAAGAGGTATTTTGGTTTAGATTTACATTTATTTCTTTAAGAAATGAAATCATCTTTTGAGGGCTGCTCTGTTTATTAACCCATAAATCAGAAAAACTCAGGAAGGAGATTAAGGCTAAGCCAGTAAAAAAATTATTTCAAAAATGTTTTTTGGCTTCCAGGGGTTCCAAAGCCAATTCAATAATCAATCAATAACATAATATTAATATAATTAATAACATGCTCGTCATTATTCTGTTTGAATCCTATAAGAATGTGAGAGTGGCAGAAATAAAATGATAAATTCTGTAAAGTCTTGAAACATCATCTGTTGTGAAACAGAAAAACCTTTTTGGGTTTGAAGTGAATCCAACCTGTAAAATCTGACGCCTCCATCTTGTTTCCATCTGGTGAAGCAGGAAGTTGCTCTCAGTGTCTTCAGAGGTTTTTGTGTCGTTTCCTTCAGTGGTTCTTGGTGCAGCGCCCCCACAGGCCAGGAGGGGAACAGGTTGGTTTGACTCAGAGCCACAGCAGCTGAAGGAGGAGCAGATGTTCTGGTTCCAGTAGAACCGGGTCGACCGGACCATCACACTAAATCTCTATTTTTACATGAACAACTTAAAAGATCACTAAAATCTTGTTTTATTGTCGGGACAGTGACTGGTGGTGGGGAACAGAAACATGTTTCCAGTTGGTAATAAAGCCTGTTTAAGTCAGCAGAGAGTTAACGGAGCCTGGCAGAGGGATAAGCTGCTTCCTGCTTTGCCACATTAACTGGGTTCATGCTTCCTGCTTCACTTCTTCTGCTTGGCTACAGCCTGGCTGGCTTTTCCCTGCGCAGCTTAGAAACCAGGAAAACGAGGAGCGCATGACTCTCCACCAATAGAGACGTTTTAAATCTGATGCCTGGATGGGTTTTCACAGATCAGTAAGCTTCAGACAACATGCAGCAAACAGAGACGTTTGAAACTAAACTTACAACAGAGAGGAAAAGGAAAGACCCAGACGGGTCATCGTCACCACAAAGCATTTCTGATTAAACTGTAAATGTATCTGATTATTCTAAAGAACCGCTGATGAAACCTGATCAGCCTGGCTGCTGAGAACGTGTCTCGGCTTTAAACATGAAACTAAAAGTGTGAACATGTTAGGAAACAATGAGAGCTCATTATGAGCTCCACTTATGGAAATGTCGCTCATTAATAACAGTCATTCAGATGTGGAGTGTATTTCTGATCCGTGGGAGCAGAGGCTCTTTATGTCGGAATAATGGGGATGTGAACATGGAACAAGGAGAGACTAAATTAGCTTCACATGATTTCAGATCATATTCTGGGCAAAACTGGACACAGATTGCTCATCTTTTTAGAAACTAAAGCAAATCGTCTTTAGACTGGCTGTTGGTTAAAGGCCATGATTCCTTCTGGTTATGATACTTTAACACACAGAAAAGAGTAAAAACAGAATAAACATTATAATGTGGCATTTAAAATGATTTTCTTTTGTTCTTTTATTTTTAAAAACATGAGACGGACCGTCACAAACATTAAAAAACATAAGCAGAAATGGTTCATGTTTTATTTTTCACTCTGATTACATAACTGGGCATAAAGCAGAGCTGGATTTATAAATAAACCATTGTGAAACATTTTGTTAAAAGTAGCTAAACCTCTGATTCAGGTAGAGTTTCAACAATCAGTAAAACAGGAGAGGATTTTATCCTTAATCAGGAAATCAAAACTTTTATGCACATCTGTTTGTTCTCTGTGTAGAAACTTAAAATAAGAACCGATTAGTGTTTTTGTGTCTGTTTTAAGACCTTTTATCACGTCCAAGCCATTTGATTTTGAAGGAGTTTTAAAACAGACTTTTAAAGTTTTATAGATATTTCTATATGCATTTTCAAAAACATGCACAGAAAACCTCTGCAGAAGTTTACCTGCAAAAGTCATCAAACTTGAACTTGTTGTCACTCAGACTTTCATCTAAAGGCTCGTTTGAAATCTGAGCCCATGATTTTCATCAAAACCAACAAAACAAATCCAGACAAGACAAAAATTGTTACATTTCTGTTGCTTCAACATCAATAAAACTGTTATGGTAATTGTAAGTTTGGTCACTCAGATTAAATATTCAGTGTTGCATTTAAAGAGACTGAGCTGCTGCATGCGAGCCAACAGGTTGAAGAACCGGATCGAGTTTACTGCAGGAATGTGTGATAAAACTCTTCAGGTCCAAAAGTCCTGTGCACACACACACACACACACACACACACACACACACACACACACAGCCATTTCTCATTATTAGGGCTGCCACAGATTGCACCATCTGTGTGCATTTCTTTGTGCTGCTGTGTGTCTGAGGCTAAAAATAGCCGCTCATCATTTGTCTTCAAAGTCATGTGGAAAAGCTCTCTGCTGTCTCTGACACAGAGATGGGCTGATGCTTGGAAAAAGACAATTTAATTAGTAGAAGAATTATTTTATTCTCTGGATTTCGAGAAAAAACTTGTAGGAGGAGTGAAACCTTGGAGGCTGCTGGTGTTGGTGCGTCTCTACGTTGTGGTTTGCTTTATGAATTATTCTCCATGCAGATCTGGAAAGGTTTGTTTTGCTAAAGGCATCGAGCGTATCTGAAAATGTGTTTGAAGCACAATGAATATTTCAGATTCACTACAGACCCAAGGAGATCACAAGTCAGCAGATTTGGCTGCCAAACGTCTTGTTTTGTGAAAAAGATGCTCAGAAGCTCATGAGGCTCCATCTCGTCCTCTAATGGGCAGTTGAGGGTTCACTGAGGAACACACAGGATCCTATGATGCTGATGGCTAATGTTTGCTTTTAACAGACAACTTCACCTTTATAGTGTTCCCCTCCTCACCTGTGGGGGCGCTGCACCAAGAACCTCTGAGGGAAGCAACTTTATTCTTGACAAAACAGAAAGAAAAATGGAGTGGTGTCAGATTTTAGTCCACTTCCTGCTTTTGATGGAGGTTTGTAGACCAGAGTTCACGTTTCTGATCCTCACTGAGTTTTAAATCATTAAAAGTTCGATTAGCGTCACATTCCCCAAACGAAGCGGACTTTCCAGGCAGACGGACCGGAGTTGGATTAAAGGAGGCTGAACTTTGCTGCATCAGCTGCGATGTATTTAATATTTACCTTTGACATAAATATCTTGTTATGCAACTCTCCATGTCTCTTAACCCTATCTTCAGTTTTTATTTAAAAAAGCATTCATAAACTTATTAGTTCCCAGCAGAATTGTGCTGCTTTTGCAGAAAAGCCCCTCTGATGTGACAGAAGGTTTATTATGAAGTTTTATGCAGTTCTGGAATTCACCATCCAGCCTTTTGTCTGAGCACAGACTGCATGAGCATTCAGTGACAGAGAGCTGCTCTCTCAAGTTAAAGCATGATCTTCTGTTTGCTGTGTAAGCAGCCAGTCAACCTGCTGGCCAGCAGGAGCCATTAAAACAACAGAGAGCAGCTTCAGTCTGAGAGCAAGGCAGAGCAGCAGGGACCTGATCCACACGGATACATCAGAGTGTAAACTGCACTATGCTGTTAAACTGCTGAAGTCACATCATCCCACTCTGCTGTGACTAGTGGAAAACTTTATGTAGAGTTTGCATAATGTGAGTAGATGTAATATTTAGTGGTGGAACTCAATTAAACCTTTGATAGAGATAATTGGAGTGTCTGTTATTAATTAATTGCAATTAACTGCATTTTAATTATAAACTGTATGTCAGCAATTCAAAGACTCTTTTAATGCTAAATTATTCGATAAATAATTTAGCATAATTATGATAATAATGCGCGCAACAACAAATATATTATTGTTTTAATCATCAGATTGGAGCAAAGTTCATCTTTCCAGAGTTTCTCTGATCGTTCATGGAGCTTCTGTGTGGACGCTAACATTAGCATTAGCTGCTAGGTGTTTAGCTTTGAGTAGCAATATTAGGCTTGAATAGCTTCACTGGTAGGTTAGCTCCTTTTAGCACAACTCAAACTCAACAATAGTCTTTCACAGCGCCCCCTCCAGACGGGGTTTTGACCCCCCGGTGCAGCACCCCCCTCGGACGGGGTTTTGACCCCCCC
>NW_006800437.1:352697-364891 GCF_000485575.1 Poecilia formosa | reverse complement strand
AAGTGTTTTGAATGTTTCCTTTTGGTTTTAGATGAATTGTGATCAATTGTTCTGATTATTAGCTTGTTATTGATTTGGCTGGCAAACAAATGTGTAAACCGACAGATTTTGTTTTTTCACAATGACATAAAAACTAGACTTAAATGTTCAGATGGAAATACAGAAAGTGAACAATCTGTTACAGAAACAAGAGACCAGGAAACATCCAAACTGCACTTCTGTGCCCTTTAAGCAGCGGAAGCTACATGTAGCTGCTAGTGGCCCCACAAATCAAACTGTTTTTTCATTTATTTATTTCTTCACTTTTCAGTCTGACCCAGTTTTAAGTGGTGCACAAACAGAACTTCACTGTGTTTTGCTACAACAAAAACGTTTTTCAGACATTTGACTTACACTGCAGTAATCTTACACACTGGGAGAACGGGACAGGAAACTGGGGTGGAGGGAACCTAAAAACCAGAAGGGAACCATGGAAACCCAGGAGCTGAAAGCTGAGGAGAGGAGAGTCTGATCAGAGGCATGCAGAACAGCTGGAGGAAACTGAAGATCTTCAAACCAGAAGGAAAAAACTAAATACACAGAGAAGAAAATACAAGATATCAACAAGAAACTCAACAATAAACAATAATAATAGACTAAATAACGCGCGCACACTTCAGTCAGAGTGACTTTAAACAGATCCCACAGATGAACCCCTGAACAGGTCATGATTATTACAGATCCTGTTTTGATTTTTTTTCCATTTCTTTCATATTAAATGAATGAATGTTCATGAGTGAAGCTTTTATCTCCAAGTGTTTGTGAGCGCCATGGGTCATCAGTCCTTAAGGAGATTAATTCTGCTGTCCTGGATCTAACCTGCTATTAGATCCACAAAGAGGCACAGATTGATGCACACAGCACAGCATAACACGCAACACTAATGCCCACCCTGACCTTTCACCCCGTCCATAAGTCATGTTGGCTCAGACTAAACGTTCCAGCACAATCTGAACAATTGTCCCAGGAGGAGCGTAGAGTCCTGGAACCTGAAGGGTCAAAGTTCACCGTCTGTCCCGAAAACGACTCAAACAAATGAAAACACTGTGAACGCTAACGAGCTAGCTTCAGGCTCCAGAGGCAAAGGAAGCAATGCTGACTGGATCAAATGGAGGTGTGTGTGTGTGTGTGTGTGNAGTCCCGTGGAGCACGGAGGGAAGAACGACAGCAGATCCAGAGTGACTCCAGGTCAACTCTAAAACCTGCCTTTATGTTCCATGGTAGATATTCTCCATCAGTTGGGAAATATTATATTTATATATGATAAAAATGTTATATCAGCAAAATGAATATTTGCACATAAGGATCTGTTCTGTCTGACCCGGACTGACCTCTGTGTTTTGGTTCGTGGACAAACTGTTCGTTTCCATGGCGCCTCTTATTGATGCATTAGTGCGTTTAAACTTTTGATCAGTTTCCCACTCGGTGACATCATGAGGCTTCCTCTCTAAACGGTGAAACAATCCCTGGTAAAATAAACTCTCCTCTTTCCTGCTGTTAGATCACAAACAGCTTGAGGTCTGACTGGTCCAATCAGATCGCCATGGAAACCACCTCCTCTGCCTGGTTTCCCTCCATTTCCTGATGACGCAATACTTCCTGTTCCTGTTCGTTTCCAGTTCTTCCAAATGCTAATGGTCAGGTTAATATGCTTTATCTGGACCTGTGTGTGTGTGTGTGTGTGTGTGTGTGTGTGTCCTGCCCTTTACCTCTGGATATTAAGGTTGGGCTCACTAAGCCATTCTTTATATTGCAGTCGTATATGCAGACTATTTCAGATTATTTTAGTCTCTTGCCACATTAGAAATGCACCAGGAGCTGCAGCACTTCATGTAACGCTCTTTGCTGCAGTTGCAGCGTTTCATGTAAAACTCGTTGCTGCTGCTGCAGCCTGCTGAGCTGCTGCAGTGAAGCATCTGCAGCACAATCTGCAGGAAGCGGAGCCAGACTAAAAGATTCTCCTGGGAACAAATCATTCCTACATTACAGCACCAAGTTTCAATCAAATATCCCAGATCAGAGCTGCACATTAATTTTCATAAATGTTGATGTTTTTCAGTTAATGACACAAACTAACACCCTGTTTCACATCCAGTCACTGCGGATCAGTGAATGAGCCTCACCACGTTCTGCTTTGCTCCAACGGACACAAATCGGCATATTCGTCTTTTTTCTTCCTCGTCTTTAAATACGATGTAAGAACCTGCTAACTTTGTGATAACATTTTAACTCAAAATGTATCCTTCATTTTCTTTATGCACACTTTGGAGGAGTGTGTGCTTCTTCCTAACGTCCCACCATGAGGAGAGCATCACACGGATGTCTGTGCAGGAACCTGGAGTACCTGGCCAGACGACCTTCAGGCAACTTTAGCTTCAGTACTGAAGCCTTGACCTTTGACCTGTAATCATTTTATACTTTGTTCTTTTCTCTTTTTTTTTTACCTTTATTGTTAGTGTTTCACTAATTCTAGCCTGATTTTAACGTTGTTTCCTCTGGAGATTAATATTAAATTTGTTGTTTTTGTGTAAATTTGAAGAATAAAATTGACTTCTGGATGAAAACTGTTTTATATTATAAAACAATCATCCAAACATCAGCTGTATGCATAATGCAGAAACCTGGTTTGTCTCTTCTGCAGTCTCTGTTTAACATGCGGCTCTCAGCTGGAGATCCCCGGCTGCAGAGGAGCGTTCACAACAACAACTGCAGAAATGATGCAAACAGAACAGAGAGTTTTGTTTACAGCCTGCAAAGAATCATTTCTATGATGACGGCTTTTGATTAGCATGACACACATCGACTACAAAGTGAAATAAGCAACAGAGAACGGTAAAACTTCAGGATCGTGAATCTGAAGAGACCTTGATACACACACGCACGCACGCACACACACACACACACACACACACACCCCATACTCTCTCTCTGCATGTTAGATGTTTTCATATGAAGCTGCATAAACTCTGCTTCATGATGATCATACGGACATTTTACAAAAGTGTTTGTAGTTAATTTCTTCCACATCTTTGGTTCATGAAGTTGTTTTGAAAATAAAAGCCAGTCGCTTGTCGACTGAATAGTTTCTGTTTCATAGAACAAGAAACTGATCAAGTTTCAGAAGAAGCTCCTGCTTAGCACATTACATGACATTAAGAGAACAAGTTTATAAAGCCGTTCTATATCACATTCATTTATACTAACATCTATATTAATTTCTCTGATGCTTGGAAACGAGGAACGATATGACAGCAGCTAATCTCTAGTGAAAATGAAAAGAATATCCATGAAGCTCAAAGAGATACGGGGCATGAAGTGCTCTCCAGTGGTTTTCTTTCCAATCCCCTTTGCTCCTTAACTACACTTTTTTCTTCCACTCAACTTCCCATTAACATGTTTGGAGAACTCTCTGTGAACAAACAGCTTCTGCAGCGATGACTGGTTGATGTTTAACCGACTGAGTTTCACCTGGAAATGAAAATATGTATCATTCCTTCATCTACTCATGTAATTTTGACATGAAAGAAGAACGATGTGCACCAGGCTGCTGCTGTACTGAACAGTATTTAATAGAGAGACATCAGGAGTTCAGAGGCAACTTGACAGTTTATAGTGACCACTTAAGATTTGAAAAACACATTTTAATACAAACTGTTTCACTAAATCATCCATTTCTTCGCCTCGGTGCGTCTCCCTTGGTTACCACGCCAATTAGAACCTGAGCCTGAACTGAATATGAACAGTTTACTCTGAAAAATAGGACACATTAGCATAAATGAGCTTCAGTTTCATCCTCCTCCTGCCTCCATGCCCTCTGGCTCTCACTTCTTACCTGAGCTCCGCCGGTTCTCCGTGTCTGCCACCCGGCTGTGTTTTGGTGGGGATGATTGATATTCTTTCAGTCTGAACTTCAGAACCAGGTTTTTTCAGCAGCTGTCACTTCTGCCAGTCAGGAGCCGCGGTGGGCCCCGTGCTGTTTATTTCTGTTGTTTATGTGAAGGTTAAAGAGAAACGGAGGAAAGTCTGCTGAGACATTCAGCACTTTACAATCAGAACCAATCAGAAAGCTCTAAGCAGCTGTAAAGAACATTTTAAAACATCATTATTGTGGATTTTACATCAGATCATTTACAGTCACTGTGGATCCACCAGATCCATGATCTACCATTTATAGGAAAAATCATTAAAACCTAAAGATTTCAAACCACAGAAGATGTGCAGCTCTTTGTTCTGTTTCTGCAGAAACAGAGTTATGAATATTATGTCTGTTTATCCTGTTGGTTCTTTACTTTTCATCTCAAATGTTTTATGAACTTATGATGCAGGAGAAATCAAAAGGTTAAAAGATGTTTCATCTGACTTTTTAAAAATAAAGCACAACTTTTTCTGTCTTTAAAACACTACATGGACAGGTCAAAGGTTAAAAGATGAAGACTCAAGACGCTCAGCAGGACCACGGTGAACGTTGGTCCTGAATGTTGGGTTTGGTTCCTCCACTCTATCCAAACCCAGCTGCCAGTCACTAATTACATATCGATGCCGTCTGTGGACGGCTGAGGGCCAAACAAAGCCGTTTATCTGAGGGCCAAAGGAAAGAGCTTCCTCAACATGCATGAAGTGGCAGAAAGAAAAAACACAAAGCATTAAAACAGAGAAAAGAAATGAAATTAAAACCAGAACAGACAGGATGAAAATGAGCTGAACTCCATCATCAAAGAGAAAATATTCTTATTTAATTAACAGATATTGGCATAATTGATATTTTTGCTCTGGCTGATAATGTTTATTGTCCTTTATTCATAACTCCTGTTTCTGTTTCTATCCTGTTACCTCCAGTTATGAATCACTGTCTCATTTTATCATCGTGGCAGAAAAAGACAGAAAATACAAAAATGGTCAAAACAACAACAGTCTTTTCATTCTGAGGGAGAATTTATGTTTTTACGGTGCAACATTATCGTGAACAACATGTTTCCTTCAGATTCAAACCTATAATATTTTAACTTGCTTCATAATGGTGGTTCTGTCCTGTGTGGGCTGGACGCGCCGCCGTGCCGGGCTGCAGATCCGCGCGTGGGTGCGCTTGTCGGGCAGCATAACAATCTTCCTCCAGCCTCAGGTGCGTTGGAAGCAGATTTTCAGGAGATTTAGAGATAAATCATCTGAATCTCTGCTGACATCCAGCCGCCCCAAAGCACCAATCAGCTGCAGCCTCAGACAAATGCAAACAGGCAGTGAGACGGTCACTACGAGGACTTCAGCCACAAACACTGACGCTTTACTCTGTTTGTGCTTCACAGGAATCTGGCTGCTCAGAGGGAAGGAAGGCCTAATTACTGCAGAACCAGCGGGTCAGCTGATCCTACATAAAACTAAAATGAATATAGTCATGTTATTGTTCTGCCTTGTTTGAATTATTAGTTTTGGTTGCTGATAATAATGTGGCCTCAGATTCACTGTTGAAGCAAAGAGCTGAAGACTGGAGGGTGTAACTTCAGAACTGAAAAACATTTACAATGCTGGATTTGAGGGACACCAAAATGTTCATGCTAATGCTAACAGCTTTAGCTAAAGCTAAAGGCTTTAGCATGAATACTCAGACATACTGTGTGTAACTGTGAGCCACGTGGAGTCCAGGCACTCCAGACATCCTTAGGTAGCGCTAGCTGCAGCTGATGAGCTGCATCACAGAGGCTCAGTTCCACCTAAACTAAAACCAGATTGATGTGGAGAAAAGTGAGACTTGCATAACTACTGCACATTTCTCCAACACTATGTCAGGAAGCAAGTTGGAAGGAAGTTGTTTTTGTCTAAACTGGTAATTTACCAAACACAGGCCTCACCATAGAGCGCTTTTAAATTCCTGCCATAGGGCCAGTTTGCTAGGTCTCCAAACAAATGCTTCTCCTGATTGACACCATAAATCAACAAATGACTTTATGAAGTCAAACTGCAGGTGGAGACTTCACGATCGCTGCCTTGTTAGTGAACACAGTTGGTTGGTCACAACGTCACTTCAGATTCTTCTGCCTGCAGGTTCAGCTGCTCTGTTTCTCTTTTAGACATGGAAACCAAAATGGCTGCCTTGAGCTACAAGATGGAGCAAAACCAACAAGGAAATGTTGGAAGAGAAAAACATATTCCACATAATATTCTGACATATTGTGAAAGTTAATTTTCTGGAATGATGTGATAAATATATTTTATGTTCTGTGATGATTTTATGGCTCCCAAAGCTTTCAAGTCCTGAGGCCTTTCAGATGGATCTGAGCATGATGCAGCGTCTGCAGCTTCTCCAGTAGCAGCTGCAGCAGCGTCTGCAGCAGCGTCTGCAGCGTCTGCAGCACATGGCTGAGCTGAGTGAACATCTGCAGGAACCCTGAGGAGAGTCCAGACTGCAGCTGCAGCTGTGAGGCTGGAGCGACTCGTGTTTTCTCACATCAGCCGTCTCAGAGCGAACCGGGTCGTTATCATCTGGAGAGCAGCCGAAGATTTAATGTGCTAAACTTTAATCCAATATTTGTTTCCACATCAGCTCCCAACAAGATGGGTCTTTAAAACTGAAACACAAAAACACAGTCATGTAAAAACAAAAAGTTATAAAATCCACTGCAATGATGCCATCAGCTGTGATTTATGGAAACAAGGTGAGTAACCATGACAACCAGCATCTCTCTTCTCTTGTATGATCATTGTTTGATACTCAGCTGTGATACACTTCTCTTCCTGATTTCTTCAAAGATTTATTTTATTTTATTTATTTTATTGTCACACTTAAGTTGTTTTGTAAATGAGAAATTTAGCAAAAATAATTTCACTGAAAGAAAACCCAGTTAAAAATATAGATATAAATGGTTAAGACGTTACGTCCATCACAGAGGAATATAAAATCTAAATGTGAGATGTTTACTGCCCGTCTGTCTTCAGCTGAAACACGATCCAGATCCACAACATCTGCCAGTCTGCAGGAGAAAAATGAAAGATTAGTAAAGAAAACTGTCCAGATAAACTCGTCTTACCTGCACAATAAAAGCTCAGGATGGGAGCTGACAGGCTGTGCTAATAGAAACCAGTTTAACGTGACTGCTGCTGCGACTGGACCAGCTGAGTGATGGATACAGCTGTCTGACTCAATGACTCCCATGTCTGGGCGTGTGTGTGTGTGTGTGTGTGTGTGTGTGTGTGTGTGTGTGTTTCTCCTCAGAGTGTGTGATTGTACCAGGCTGAAGATGAAGGATGCATTACCATCTGAATGGTGTCTGTGTGTGTTTATCTGAACTGTGTGACTCCATGGTGGAGTGAGATGATAAATGTGTGTGTGTGCGTGCGTACATGTGTGTGTGTGTGCGTACATGTGTGTGTGTGTGTTCCAGATGAGTGTGACAGACGTCTGCTGGTGACAGATGCAGAAGGCGGTCAGAAATTCGCCGACTCACCTCAGGAAATCTGCTGACTCGTCTCCTTCAGGAGGAAAACTGAGTAAAAATCCAGTGAAAGTTTTAATGATGCTCCTGGAGAACCGGGTCAGAGTCCATAAATCAGATACAACCCAATATTATTAAAAATAAGCAGAAGAAAACGCTCCAAACCAGATTTAGTGAAGTAAATAATGAACAACATGAAGACCAGGATAAACCCGTTAATATTTATAGGTTTTAATCTCTTTCTATTATTTTTCAAAGGGCATCAATGCTGATTTATTTTATAACTGATAAATATTTCAGGGTCTGGATGCTAAACTGAAGCAAAGCAGCAGGAGGTGACTAGATGTTGTGGATTTGATGAAAAAATGTTAATTTCAGTCATTTGAGACGTGGACCTGTAAAACCCTACATGTCTGATGTGACCTTGTCCAGAGTTATGGCCAGACACCAACATGTCAGGGTTCAGCCACAGCGTTGGTCTCTGCTGCCGCCCGTCTGTCCACAGAGGTTTTCACTTTCACCGCTCAGCTGGTCTCGGTCCCTTTTTCATGTTTTCATTTCTTTATTTTTTAGTTCACTTTGTTCCCAAACAGTGAAAGGCCGCGTCTCTCCTCCTCCTGACTCGTCCACGTCCTGCTCCTTATCGCTCGTCTTACTCTGTCTTCTCTCAGGCGTCAGGCCCGGATCTGCAGGAGGGTTTGAGGAAAGCTGTTGACAGAGGAAGGTCGCTCTCTCAGTGATTGGGGAAGTCATGGACACTTCACGCTGCGGCAGCCAGAGGATCGGAGCGAATCGATGAAAACTCCCACACTGCTGCAGGATGCTGTAATCAGGCTCAGGCTGATTGATTCCTCTCATCCTCCTGTTTTCCTCTTCCAGACTTTCTGTTCACTCTTTTGTTTCTCTGACTGGCTGCCTGCTCTTTGTCTCATCTGTTTTCTCCCACAGCTTTTCCTTTTTAAACATTTTCTCTGCGAACCTCTGCCTGTCGCTTCCCCTCCCAGACACCTCTTTGCTTTTTCATCACATCCTGTCCCCACCCAGATCCTTAGTGCTTGTGTTCATCTGCTGCCTGGAATAAAAATAGTGGTAAAAAAGCCTCTGGTGGAACTGTTCAGAATCCTAAAGGCTCCAGGATCAGATCTGTTGGTGGTGAAATGGCTTCAGATGACGGAGAACAGATTGTAGAACTAAATAAACTAGATTATAGAAACATTTATTCATTGACTTGTGTAGCTTTAATCTGCTCAGCTCGCCGCTCTGCATCGCTGCATGTGGTGGAAAATAAAAGTGAATGAAATGAATGATGGCAGCGTCCAGACTCTGACACCAAGCATCTCTCACATCAGGAAGGCAGACAGGATGGAGGAAACTGGTGGGTCAGTGAGGCACTGGATGAAAAATGTTTGTAGAAAACCTGAATCAACAAAAAACATAATTTCAGAACCAAACTCTTTGTTTTTCGGTGCAGAAGGCAGAGTGGGGTGTGCTGATTTTGCTCTGACGGTTTAACGGAGCCGGTCGCTTTCCGCCTGCACCTGTCTGCTCTCCTCCTGCTGCACGTTTGTCTGCATTTGTTTTTCTGCAGCAAAGAAAAGAAAAGTTTTCCTTCTGTCAGTCTGATCCATGACTCAGCAGGTTTCAGAAGAATCATAGCAGCAGCAGCTCTCAGTGGATTTCAGTCTCTGCTGTGGAGGAATTTAGAACAGCACCGCTTCTTAACCCTAACGCTGGTACTGGTACCTCTAGCAGTGTGGGCCGGTACCGGGTTCAGATGGAAAACCAAACACACACAGTGTCTAAAATGGCTGAAGCATTTCTACAATCAGAGCCGCTCCGTTTCATCCAGACCGGATTTTTAAATGAATTTTCTTTCATCTGAAGGCAGAACTTTGGACCAGTGAGGACAGAGTTGCTTTGCTCTCGTCTCTCGATGGTTCTGCTCTCAGGAAGGGTTTAACACCAGGATGTAGTCCATGTTCTGGATCCGTCTGAGTGTCCTGGTTCCTAAAGTCTGAAGTTCAGACATCATGAATCTCCATCAAACTCTGGAATGGATTTTATTCCACCATCCATTCAAAGTTCCAGTTACTCACCTTCTGTCATTTTTTCTGCACTTTTTTCTACCACTTAACTTTCCATTGATGTGCTTGGATCCAGCCCTCTGTGATCAACCAGCTGCTTCAGTAAAGATTAGTGGCTTTCAGAGAAACTTTCTGTGTGATGTAAGATCAGACAGGATGGGGCTCTAACTGAATGTTTTCTTGTCTCATGGGTTCTGATGGTTCTGTAACCTGATTTAAACACACACACATGTTTGTGTTGCTATCTTTGTGGGGACTTTCCACTGACTTCCATTCATTTCTACAGCCTAAACCACCTTTACCCTTTTCCTAACCCTAACCAACCAAAACTCAATTCATACCTTAGCCCTAACTCTGACCCCTGACCCAAAAACAGGGTTTCCCCTTGTGGGGACCAGGCTCCGGTCCCCACAAGGAGCAATTGGTCCCCACAGCGTAGTACATGTCAGCCCCCCCACACACACACACACACACACTTGTCAGCTGGTCTCTCGGCCTGGCCGTCAGTCTGGCAGCCATGTTGGGTCGTCTGGTTGGTCGTCTGGCTGAAACATGGAGGGATAAACGTGAAGCTTCCTGACTTTCATAACTCAGCTTCTGCTTCAGGCTCTTCCTGGTGGATCACAAATCATTTTTCATTCTCTGGAAAAAATCCTTTGTTAACTTCAGTGCGATTTGTCCTGGAGATAAAAGTCTCGCTGCAATGTGACTTTTAGTTTTCATGGTCAAACGACCTGATTCAGCTGGTTTCTGTGATGAAGTGATCAGGGTGACAGCAGTCAGAGTTTGAAGTCTCTGGTCTGACTCAGTCATCTGCTCCTCATTTTGTCTGATTGTCGTCTGTTGTGCAGCCTGCAGAGTGTTTCACTGAAGCCCAGTGATCTGCTGCTTCTCCTGTCTCTACGTTTCACCTGAGGATAAACGAATCCACTGGATGAAGGTGTGATAATAATTAATACTTTACACCTTTAATCACTGAGGTACAATTCATTCACACTGAACTGAACCACGTAAATATGCTGCGAACAATTATGACTCAACAAAGGATTCCATCCATCAGCCGTCATCCAAATGTTTTAATGTCGGTGTGTTTAGCTTGTTAGCAGGTCACTCTGTGCATAAACGCCAGAAAAGAACAACTCCTCCCCCAGAGGCCTTCGGCCATGTTGGATTGCTGTCTGATGAACCTGGCAGAAGGAAAAAGCAGCAAAGCAAACATTTGTTCAAACAGATTTATTTGGGTTACGTTGTGTGGAGTGCTGCGGTGTGACGGCGTTGCTCTTTAAAAGCTCTGCTCGGCGGCCGATCAATTATTTATCGTCTGTTCTCAGTCCTCTCTCTCTTTTTCACCTTATTTTGTGACTTCCTCCCAGCTCTCCTCCTTCCTGTCTGGAACGCAGCTCTGCTGATTGACAGAAGTGATGCTGTTTGCTTCTCCTTTCACTGACCTTCAACTTGAGGAAGGCATGTAGCAGTCAGTGCTCAGCCAGACTGCTAATGGTTCCTCCCTCTGCAGGGAATCAGTCCTGACACCAGGAGGAGAAACCTGTTTGTAATCTGTTATCCAGATTATTCAACCATCAGATTGGTGCCAGGAGTTTTTAAGAGATCAGGAGTGTCCTAGTCAAAGTTTGGTTGCGAGATAAAGTTGAGGAAACTGGCTCTAGAATAGATTCCTCCTCTGTGAAGTTAAAGACATTTAAAATGTATCTCTTCAATTAAAAATGGTTTAATATTTTTGCTGATCTGAAACGTTTGTCGTCTGAACAGTTAGAAACGTTTTCCTGAAGAAAAGAATCTGCAGGTTGGATGAATGAAGACTGGATCTGTAGATCTGCTCCTCCGTTTCTCTCCTTCATCCCTCCATCCTCTTTATTCTTTCTGTTTTCTGTTGTTATGGTGCATAAATAATATTAAACTCACAGGGTTCAAATCCAACACTCTCCAGTGATGCAGATATCAGCAGACTTCAGCTAAAACCTCAGTAAGAGGAATTATTTTTTCTGCTCTCTCAACTTCTTTAAGTCTTTTATGAACGCCTGCAGTTGATCCCCCTCTGCTCCATCCCTCCTGCTCTCCCTCGTCTGTCTGCGGCTCCGTCTCTCTTTAATGGTAGAATTATCCCTCACTTCGCTGTGGGAGGCTCTAAGGCTCAGAGCCGCATGAAAGACAGCGAGAGACAGAGGTCTGGTTCTGGTTCTGGTTCTGGTTCTGGGTCTGGTTCTGGTTCTGGGTCTGGTTCTGGTTCTGGTTCTGGGTCTGGTTCTGGTTCTGGGTCTGGTTCTGGTCCTGGGTCTGGGTCTGGTTCTGGTTCTGGTTCTGGGTCTGGTTCTGGTCCTGGGTCTGGTTCTGGTTCTGTTGGGATGTGTAGCACAGGATGAGGGAACCAACTTCTCTGATTCTCATCAAACTCAAATAAACATGAAGAGCCGAACCTGATCGTTCAGAAATGACAGCCAGAAAATCTAAAACTTTAATCCACATTTTCATACAAACTCCAAAACTTCATAACTTTCATAAACGTAATTCTGCTTTTTTATTCCAGGAAATAAAAACATGTTCAGAGTGACACCTGCCAGGTGGGACTCTCTGATTGGTTGCTGAGCTGAATGTTGACCAGACGTCAGACTCTCTGCAGTTCATGTCT
>NW_006800437.1:320864-338530 GCF_000485575.1 Poecilia formosa | reverse complement strand
TGCAGCGTTCATGTCTGCAGCGTTCATGTCTGCAGCGTTCATGTCTGCTTCGTCCCGCCTTGTCTCTCTGTCGCTGCCCTCCTGGGCGAGTTGCTGTAAAACTGATCAGCATCATTTGACGGCTCGTTTTTCTGACCTGATGTATTCAGTGAAACTCCACTTTTTGCTAAACTGAAAGTGGTAAATGCAATGCATTGTGGGATAAATAGTTCCTCCTTCACAGCTGGAGGCTCAACTTATTAAATATTAAAGGATTTTAGGAGCAGGAAAACAAGTGATGGGCATTGAGATTAGTTGCTGGATGTTGGATTTTCTTCATGTTCAGGTCTTCATGTTTGATAGTGAGAAGGAGTTAAGATGGCTTCCAGCGCAGCGGCTCTCTGGAGAGCTGCAGCAGCTTCACTCAGTCAGTCAGAGAGAGCCGGAGTGTTTCTGGCTCTTTAAGAGACGGATCCGCTGCAGTCTGCATAATTCATCCGGCAGACAGCACTGAGGCCTGCCACACACTCAGTGTGTGTTTAACATAATATTATCTTAAGTTTTAATGAGTCTGATGTCACAACCTCTTCAGCTCTGTTTCCAACAGCTGCCACTACAGAACATCGAGTCTTTGACCTCTGACCTTCTCTCCAACATGGTCGTTACTGTCAGACGTTTAAACCAGTTCACTTGTTTCACTGGGAATTTACAGAAACATTCAGTCGACAGCAAAATCCACTGACTCACATTGGATTCCCTCAATGCTAATCATGCTAATACAGCTCAATGCTAATACAGCTCAATGCTAATACAGCTCAATGCTAACTATGCTAATTTTGCTTGCCATTCATTGGCTGAAGGAAGGAGAAGGAACACTGAATGTCAGTAATTCGTTTCCACTGCGTGTCATAAAGCCTGTTTGGTGTTTAACTTGTTAAAATAATCAGCTAAAAGGATTTTTAGAGGCAGTTTTATAAATTCATGTCTGGTTTGTGGTTCCTAACCTCCATGAATATCAGGGGTCAGAGGTCACATGAGGTTTGCTGTTTAACTGTTTTTCTTTGAATGCACCAGAGCTTTTTAAGGAAAATATATTTTAATATTGTGTTAATTTGTTTAGTGTTTGTTATTCTATGGAAACATTCTCAGTTTGTTTCAGGTGTTTCTATCAGCTTATGAACCGTCTCACCTGCAGACCTTTTCCTTTCCTCCGGTTGTTTCTACCGTTTTCAGACGGTTTCCTTCGCCGTGTTGCAGTTTAAATCTTTATGCAGCTTGTAGAGTTTTTACTGCGTCGTGTTAAAGTCGTTTTTCCAGTTTCTTTGTTCTGCATTAGAGACCTTCACTTTCACCAGGTCTGGTCAGATTTCAATAAAATGATTCTCATAGAAACTCTCAGCTGTAGCAAAGAGAATAAAAAATGTTCTCTGTAAAGTTTTTCCCTCCCAGTTTTCTGTGAGGGTCTAGAAGTGAGTCACTAGTTTGGTCTGGGATCAGCTGACCTGGGCTGTTTATACATTATTAAATAGAAAACTGCTATTAAAAACTAAATAACAATTTTATCTGCAGAGGTAAAAAACCCAAATCTTTAATAAAAACTGTTTCCAGTGTTTAACTGCCTCAGAGCCTCCAGTCCTGATTTTGTATCACTGATGGTTTTGTTTTCAGACATTCTGCAGGTGTGCTGCAGCCGATGCTGCAGCAGATGCTGCAGCAGATGCTGCAGATGGCGCCTGGCTGAAGGAGCTGCAGGCTGCAGAAGAACCAACACACCCAGCTGCTCTGGGGAGGAAACTCGACTTTGACTGGATTTTTATTCTGGGACTCCAAGATACGATATATTCTCTAATTAAGAGTCTTTATGTCATAATTTGAAATATTCATTGTCATAATAGATACCACACAATTCAATGAGTCGACTGAACAGTTTGTAAGCAAAGTGGATCCTGACTGTTCTCTTTCAACGTTACCATCTGTGAGCCTCTGACCGACTGCTGAATGTTTTACATCAGAAAAAACAGAAATCAGTTAAACAAACAGCAGCAGGCGGGTCAACACAGAGCTTTGACTCCAGACAAACAGAAAACCTTTACAGACCGGCCAACCATCCCAGTTCTCCCAGTTAGTCAATCCAGGTTCCTTCTGTCAATAATAACTTCTTGTTATTTCTAGTGAAATAAACTGATATTAATTATTGTGTCTCTAGTTGACTGACTGACTGACTGTTCTCACATGTGAGGTCAGACATCATGTCTGCTTCAGGACCAAGTCCAGTAAAATATTCGCCACACTCACATTTTCGGTTGCCATGGTTTCCCAGTTATCCATGCAGTCAGACAGGTGTTGCTGCGTCTCCAGTAGATCTGAATGAGAGCGTTTCCTCACATCGTACCAAAGATCATTTTATCTGTTAAAAGAGAAAAATGATAATAGATAATAAAAAGCTCAGATTTTGATTTCCATCCAGATCAGTCAGAAGTTTCCCTGCTGTCTCTTCTGCCATGTCGCTGCGTAGCATCAATGCTAACCCTGATCATCCTGCTCTGATTAATCCAGAGCTCTGACTCCAGAAGCGTTCAGCTCTACCTTCACTATTATTACTAAAAGCAGCAATCAGAAGTCAGTTAAAGTTTATTTTCAGTACTTTACTACAATTTAAATAATAAAAAATAAATAGCAAATTTTAAACTGCAGCTGCTCTGAATCTCTTAGACTTCAGTGATTCATTGCTTCCTTCAGGTTTTACATTCTCTAATCTCTGGCTCTGTGTCCACCAGATGCTGCTGCCCCGTTATGTCATCTCCTGTCTGGACATCCACTGGCCTCTGGCTCACAGCTGTAAAAAGTGTAAAGCGACGTGCAGCTCCATGTTGGTACATGTGGCGGTGCAGCCTGCAGGCGATGTGACTGGAAGGAGAAACCACCTTAAACCTGGAGGTTTGTCCTTCAGGCAGCTCCATCTCCAGACTCATCTGAACTCTCAGCAGTCCTTCTGCCACACTGACCACGCCGCAACGTCTCAACAAAACAATTATATTTTACATTTTAGGGAAAATTAAATGGAGTAAAACACAAAGTAAACCAGGACTGTTGTTGTCATTTTCGTCCTAACAGTCAGGTCAGAACGGCAGTGATTCAATAAAAAGACAATATTTTCTGTTGTCAGAACAAATCGGCTCCATGTGCTGCAGAGGTCAGGAGGTCAGGCTGATCTTTGGGAGCCAATTTGTTTCAGAAACATTTAAAATGTCAAACTGAATAACAGAAACTCTGCTTTGATTTTCCACTTCATTACTTACCAATGTTTGGATGAAGTATTAAAAAGAATCAGCCATAATCACAGGACCCATGTTACTGACTGCTGGCCTTATTTACCTCTGAACAGAACAGAAGCTCTGATAATGACCGGCTGCAGGAAACAGTTTTATTCTGTTTTCACTGTGAAGGCGAGTGCAGAGCAGCAGGAAGAGACCAAAAACATTTTCACCGCTTCACCAGGACAGAGCAGCGGTTCTCTAAAACTGTTTTCACCTGGCAGGTGAACAAACAGCTGGAGGAGCAGAAATCAGATGTTCAGAAAACAACAAAAAAGATCTAAATACATTTGAAATGGAAACCAGAAGCAGAAATATGATGAAGTATTGATTAACAGCAGTCGATATCTGATAGAACTAATCAAATATCTGCTACAGGGTCAAAGGTCAAATGTCTGTTGGCAACATGCTGCAAACCCATGAGCTATGCAAACTCCAAAACACACACAAACTGTAAAAAAATAAAATGCTGCAACTAGAGGAAACAGAATAAAAGCAGAAATGCCAAAAGTAGCAAAAAACAACAGCAAATATAAATGCTGCAAACTTGCACCTCTGGGAGTCCTCCAGGCCTCCAGGGGGCGATAAAGTTGATCCAGAACCTCAGTAATGACAGGATGATCTAACATCCAGAAGAAGGCTGGAGAAAAGAAGGAACCGGTCCGCTGTACTCCATGTTTATTTCACACATACAGTCCTTTACATTACTTTGGAACAGTTGCATATTTACCTACTCCAGACTCCCCCTAGTGGTCTGGAGGACTTCCATTTCCTGAAGGAAGTTTGCAGTGTTTTATTCTTGCTATTGTTTCTGCTAATTGCAGCATTTTGTTTCTAGTTTCTGTCATTTTTCATTTGTTTTGTTGATTAAAGGTTTTTGCTTCTATTTTTTGTGATTGCAGGATTTTTCTTTTTCTGTTTGTGTTTGGAGTTTGATTAATTATTGCATTTGCAGCTCATTTTAGGTTTGCTGTGAGTTTGCAGCTGTTCATTCCAGTCATTGTTCAGAGAAACAAACAGCTGATTTTACTGTTTTCTGTAAATACTGGAGTGATTAGAGGATTCCTGACTGAAGCTAAGCTGCTCAGCAAAGGCTAAAGTTTAGTTTACCAATCTACAGTTTCTTTTTTAAAAGTCTAATGTCTGGTTTTCCTTTGTGAGAACACATTTTATCATTTTTTTGTTTAGTAAAGGTAGTAAAGTGTTGATATCATTCAGGCAGGAACATGAAGCTCAGAGCTGAAGGCGGATGGACCTGAAATGAGCCGATCCTAAAAATATTTCTCCTTTAAAATTTAACTCACAAATCATGATATTCATACTTTGTTTTCTTTCTCGCCGCCCAGTGCAGCTTTTAATGCGACAGGAAACCCTGTGAGTAAACGCTGAATGATGGTTTAGTATCACAGCCGTTTGCTGCAGGCTGTGAGAATGTGAGCCAGGTCCACACAGAATAAAAGCTCTTTTAAATAACTTTTATGGTTGGCTGTGAGGTTCAGCCTGTGTGTGTGTGTGTGTGTGTGTGTGAGTGAGAGTGTGTGGGAGGACTAATGGTCTGTCATGAGGATTGTGACTCTGTTCTTGTCTCCTAAATAAAGCGTTGGACACAAACAGACATGATGAGTCTCATCTCTCTGCTGGAGAATAAAACTTACTGGATGTGATGCGTTACGGTTTTTGTTTCAGGAGTTCCTCCTCGGCTGCAGCGCCTCAGTCAGAGGACCTGATAATGAAGAGAACATCAGACCATCAGCTGCATGTCCTGCTTCACCTTAATGCATGTCAGATTTTAAAACGTTTATCACAGGAACACTCAGAGCCTCCGGCCGACTGCGGCTCCAAATGCTCCAGAAACAGAAAAACCAGACGTTTCCACCACATTTCTGCCTTAATCACTGAAATGTTTTCTGTTGTCATGTATGGTGAATGTAAGTCTGACTCCTGCTAATGTCCTTGACAAACATTTAAAGTTTTTTTGTCTTTTATTTCTTAGAAATGTTTTTTCAGTTCCATTTCCTTTCCACCAATGCTACAATTATAATAAACTGCAGGTTAAATATAGTAATATTTAACATCATGAGATATGAAAATGCTGATAGAAAATACATGTTATAGTGAACAGGGTGGGGTCAGAGGTCACACTCTGCGGTGAGGACACCAGTAAACATGGATTGGCACAAAGAAAAAGAATCAAATGTCATTAATTGGCTTTGATAAAAAGTGGAAAATGTAATAATAATTACATGAGGTTCTCTCAGTGACTCTTATTAAACCGATTCAGTAATATTTATAAAAATGCATTCTTTGTGTCTCACTTTGTGTTGTTCCAGCTGAAGCCGGCTGGGTTGCTCTGCAGAAATAAACCAGCTGAAGAACAAAACCTCCCATCCAATTACGTCTGAAAGCCTCTTCACTTTATTGCCTCTCCTCTTTGCAGAATAATGTTTAGAATATCGCTCGTGTTGCTCTGCACTGTCTGCATTTCTCAGCATAAACACGGCGCCCAAAATGCATTTTATTCCTTCATGAAGCTTAAAGTTGGACATGTGTGCATTAACTCTGAAATATGAGATGACTTTGCACATGTGTGCACAGGATTGTGCAAACCTCCACTTAGCTGGTTGTTGCTTTGTTCTTCCTGACAAGAAGGAATATGTAATAAATGTCTTATTGTTTTCTGGATTGTATCTAATATAACAAGATGGACCATAAAACAGAATCATAGCAACTTTAATCCACCGATTCAGGAGATACAATCAAATACCTGGACATAACGTCAGCAAAAGACATTTATGCTAATAAAGTTTGTAAAGCTCAACATCAACTCTAAAGGATTGCTTCTCTTTATGCCTTTATGAATAAATATTAGATTTTTCTCTCCCAGCTTAGTTGAAAAAAACAAAAAACAGGCAAACGGAAGCGGAGATGAAAATATTTGTAAATGTTTCACAGATCCTAAACCTGGTAAACAGCCTGTTTGGTCTAACAGTGAACCATCATGTTTTAGGTGTTTAGCAGAAACATAAATGTGGATCCAGTTCAGCAGATGAAGCACAGCCGACCTAAAGCATCTCTGAGGTCACATCTTTATGTGCATTTTGAAACACTGATGAAAAAACAGTTTGTCAGTTTCACATAAAACTTTCTTGATGTGGTTTTTGGCTTTTCTGAAAAGGAATTAATGAATTAAAGAAGAGATGGAAACAGATTGACTGAATACGTTGAGACGCAGCGAAGCGTCTGATCCACCAGCCGGTCTGTGCCTTACCAGAGGCATGAAACTCTGAGGCGTTTCCTCCAGCCTGGAGCTGAAGACGACTCTCCGTTATGCTGACGTGTGGCTCATGCTAGTTAGCATCCTCTACTTCCTGTTTACTGCAGTCATGCGTAGCATCGACATCTGATGACATCACGCTCTGCCTTGATTCACTCCAACCCAGTAAAAACTAGGAAACATCCCTAATTCACATTTTCCTTTTTTTCTGTTTTGCAACATTTAAAAAATTATCTGAAAATTTGCATGATGATGGATTGTGTTTTAAAGACACCACTGCTTACTACATCCATAAACTAGCTCAGTCAGGATTAGACGTTGCTGCATGTTAATCATTTTAGCATTTTTGTACTTTTACATCTTGACTGTAATTTTCTCATCTGTACGTTTCTCTAAGTTTGGCTCAAAACCTGGAGGATGAAACGAAACTGAAATAAATGTTGCCTTTTCTTTGAGCCGGCGGCTGTGTGAATGAGGCTCCTCTCTGTTCGTTCTCGTCTAACTACTTGTGGCGTGTAATTATCCTGCTCTGGTGTCTCAGGCTGTGGGTTCGTGTTATTGTGTCTACCTTTGTCTGAGCAGTGCTGCAGCAGCAGCTACAGCTCTATATGCGCCTAATTTGGCATCTGGAGGCTTCATAATCAAATCTCTCAGAAATGACAACGATACGCACATTTTCCAACAAGGCTGGAGATTTGAGAGGGAAGATCACTTTAAAAATGAACAGCAGGAATCAGGGAGAAGCATTTTAAACAGAAACACACAATAAGAGTCAATTTACAGAGACAGTAAAGTACAGACAGAGGGAGAGAGACACAGAGAAAGAGACGGATAAAAAAGGGAGAGAAGACAGCTGAGTGAGTGGGAGGATCAGGGGTGAGCTGAAGACGGAGAGCCGGGTCCAAAATGCCAGGAGACGGTGAGCGGTGAATAAAAAGTTCTTTATGGACGGCTGAGCGATTTAGTGGATTATCCCTTTACAAAAGGTCAAAGCTGTTCTGGAGCACGTCCAAAACAACAACAACAAAACAAGGAAAACGGGAAAAAACAACTTTTAAATAGCATGACCAGTAAGCAAAAACAAGAAGAATGTGAGCAGCTTAGCAGACGGCAGAATGACGACAAGACGGAGTAAGCCGTGTTTTTATTTAAAAAGATTAGAAATCCCAGCAGAAACAGAAGAAAACAGGAAAGTAATGCAGCCCTATAAGACATGCAGCTTATAGCAGCTTCTGGATGTTTTATTAGAGGATTTACATAGTAAGTGGGTCGAAACCAGAAACTGTTTGAAAATATAAGGGCTAATAAATACAGAAAGTAGGTGTAAATATGTTGAGTTTGTCATAAGCTGTAAAATCGGGAATTATGACGTTCTGATCAGCACTGCAGCAGATTTTATTTCATAATTTAATTATGTTTCATAAGGCGTCGCAGAGCCAAAGCCGAACGTCCCGATGGACATTCGGTCCGTTCCACCTGCCTCCATTTCCAGATCAAATACAAACTGTTTCCTCTCAGTTTCTGTTTAACTCGTTTCAGCAACAAGGAAACGCAGAACGATAAAAACATAAAACAACAAACATGAGGCTGCAGAGGATCAGTAGGAAAGTAATGAAAAGACTGAAATTCATTTATTACGAATCAAAGGATTTTTAGCTTTGATTTAGAGGAACTCAGTGTTTCAGCAGTTTTTCAGTTTTCTGGAAGTCGACATGGATGAGTTTCTCTCATCTGGAAATGTTCTCCACCTGATGTGGCTCTGAAGGGTCAGATCAGAGGTCAGAGGTCAGCCTGATCTCTAGTTTCCAGGTGGAAGAACTGAAGCTGTGCGTTGACTCTAGATCTATAACTCTAGATCATCCTTCTGTAGGTCCAAAGATAATAACTTCAGTTTTGTTTCTGGAAACATTTCTTTCACCTCTACTCACAATTCCTGCATTTATAACCATTTTCATTCATCCTTAAAGTATTAAATGTATTTTTTCTTTTGAACTGAATCACTTAAATAAAGTCCCTTTCAACTCTTGAAATATAGACTTGATGTTCATCTTTATGCTCTTTGATAAATGTATGTAAACTCCTGACCGTTTCCGCTGCCTGAAGGCGCCGCAGCGATCTCAGGTGGATCTGTGCAGGAGAGGAAAGTGTCAGGTAAGAATCAGAGGATCAGTAAACACTTTTTTAATCAGGAGTAAATGAGAGGGGATGCGTGGGCGGTGAGGGAGGAAACGATGGGGGATTAAAGAGCAGAGCGGCGCTGAGACACAGAGGCGGGTCATTAAGAAGTCTCCAGTGGAATAAAGAGGAATTATCATTTTAATGCAGGACTTAATATTCCTGCTTCAGAAATATGTAGGAGGCCCGCAGACACAGCCTACATGTCTCACTCTGTAACTCATTGACTGTCATTCATGTTTCATCTTTTCCCAGAAACCAGTTTCATTTTTAATAAAACCTTAGTTTCATTAAAAATATTAAAATAAAACGCAGCTGAACGATCCCAGGATTGGCTAAAAGTTTGAATAAAGAGTTCTGTCAAAAATCAGGATTATAAAGATTTTATTAATCAGAGCATTAGAGGACGCTGTGGGTGACAGACTTTTCTATATTGCAGTTTTTTATTGAATGTTCAACAATATCAGTCACATAACTGAGTGAGTATTAAAGCTGCGTAAGCTGCTGGAGCCAACAGGGGTTTAAAATCCTTCACGACATTAATCTGTGAATATCAGCACTTTATTTAGGATCCTTTTTCTCTCTTATCACCATGACAAAGATTCTTGGAGAAATAATAATAATAATAATAATAATAATAATAATAATAATAATAATATAATAATATTAATAATATAATAATAATGATAATAATAATAATAATATAATAATAATAATATAATAATAATATAATAATAATAATAATAATAATAATAATAATAATAATAATAATAATAATAATAATAATAACTCCATGAACATGCAACTCAGCACAGTTAGTGACTGAATAACGGATCAGCTTCAGGAAAGTTTTTATCTGAAACTGAGCGTTGTTTTAAGCATGCCAAACCCATAGGGGGCAGCGCAGCACAAAGCTAAACACTATGCTAACCAGTCCGATCAGTTTAAAACAACCAGGACTTCCTGTCAGGAATTAAACATGGCGCCATGTGGACAGACGTGAACTTAAACCGTGTTTTAGAATATAGAGTTAATCAGAGATAAAATGTCGACAGGGAATCAAGTTAAAGTATAAATGGATATTATTTGTCCCAGATTGCACTGAACTGGACTCCAACTCTACAGAGTTTTCTGAAATATCCAGTTTGGTCTGAGTTTCTGTAAATTATAATCTTTGGTGATATTAGAGTTTTTGATCAGAAGCGTTTTTCCAGCTCTGTGAGGACTAGACCTCAGACTGTGAGAAAATAAAAATGCTGCATCGTTTTATACATTCATGTAAAGATCTGCTTTCAACATCAAAAACACTGAACTCATCAAAATCATTCATGTTATTTACCTTTTTGCTCTGATATTTGCTATGTTATAGGATAAATATTGTAATATGCTTTTAAAAGGCCAATTCTAAATAGTCTTAACTGTTTGTGTCGTGTTTTTTTATTGTTAGGTCAAAAGAAGTCTGGAGTTTCAGATTTCTTCCTTCAGTTTTTTGCTCTGCTTGTCTGCTGATGTTTTCCTGTGTAACCTGAACAGCTGCTCCAGATTTATGCGTAATTAGAATTACAGTATTTATGTAAAAACAAGGTGCCTCAGAGCCGTCAGTGGCATTTAGGAAAAACATGGCGCTTCGTGTAAATGGGGTGACCACTTATTCAATCGAACACAGCCATGCTATTTATCAACACATTATATCAGCGGTAGAATGAGTTAACTCCTGCACACTGTGACATTTAAAATAATTGAGTCATTTTGTCTCTTCCAACACACTTCCATATGAGAAAAGCTTTTTGCTAACATTAGCTTATGGCCAGAACTTCCGAACAGACGTGGAATATTAGATGATGCTGTTCCTTCTGGATAATAAGTCATAACTTTGGGTAATGCTTGAGCACAAACTGAATCTGTAATGAAAAGTGGAAACTCAGTGAACCCTGTGTTCATTCTGGATGCCTCTGAAAAGGCTGATTAGCACAGAACACATTTAATTAGGATTACTTTATTGCTTTTTGGAGAGGATTTTAAGATCTATTTCTGTTTTTATGTACATCATCCAACCCAAACGTGACGAGCTGTGATGCAGGCTGTGTGTTTGGAAACCTAAGAACATCCTTTGATCCAGCAGCTTTCTTGGCAGCGATAATTCCCAGGAGGGATTTTAGATCTGGGTTCGGCTGAAGTGAACTCTGGTTCGGTTTGAATGTGAACGCCAAGCGGACCAGAGACCGCTCCAAAAACAGGAAGTGGACTACAGCACAGGGAATTCTGGGTAAACACAACCAAAGCTAGCATGCTAGCCTAGCGCTAGCAGCAGAAATGGCTCCTGGTCTTTAGCCAAAGAGTAGAGAGAAATCCTCCAACCACTAAAATCCTCCATCTTGTTTCCATCTGGTGAAGAAGGAAGTTGCTCTCAGCGTCTTCAGAGGTTTTTCTGTCGTTTCCTTCAGTGGTTCTTGGTGCAGCGCCCCCACAGGCCAGGAGGGGAACAGGTTGGTTTGACTCAGAGCCACAGCAGCTGGAGGAGGAGCAGATGTTCTGGTTCCTGTAGAACCGGGTCGATTGGACCATTAAACCTGATTTGCCCTTCACAGATTTATGGGCAACAACTGTTGTTTTTTTTTAGTGTTTTCTTTTTGCTGATTATTTTCCACAAACAGCCATGTGTTAAATATCCAGCTTTAAATATGTATTCTCACAGATCAATTAGTCAAAATGTCTTTTTCATCTTAAATCCTCTAAAGGCTGCAGGGGTGTACTTAGTTTTCCCATACCTGTTTTGACAGTCCTGGTTTTTCCCGGCTGCTGTATGGATGCATTATGAATTCTGAACAATAAGAAAACTGAGATAAAATGTAAACAAAGTCTTTATCTTTGTTGTTTTATTCTCACTCAGGAGTCGTCGCTGCGGCTCGGTTTGTTTTTTGGATCAGACGTTTTACCCCCTACAGACTCAGACTTTAAAGGTGACTGTGTGAGCTGCTCAGCAGGAGAAAACTAACAATCTTCCAACTATTCCCAGACCTCTTATGCAACATAAGCCACTTCTTTGCTGAGAACAAGTTAACTCCTGAATGCAGTTCAAGGTTGCAAAGAACAGAAAAACACATCCCAGAGAGATTATTTGGTAAATCCCTGAGAAGGTGATATCAGAACAATAATCCTGAGCTGCAACACGGCGGTGATGAATGGCTGATTAGACATGCAGAGCGTTTCTCTCTGGAGGTTTGTTGGTAAAAGTGCATGGAGCTTTGAGCTAAGTGGATTAGACGGAGAGAAGACCTTCCCTTGAAAAGTTTCCCCAGCAACTTTAATTAACTCTAAAGGGAAATATTTAATATTATTATGATTTCAACAAGATTTTTCTGACCTATTTGTGATATTTTCCAAAATAATGAACCAATTATTAATGTAAAAAAAGACTTGAATCTTTCCTACTGTCAACATGGTGGTGCGTCTTTGATAAGACGACTCAGCATTTTATCGACATGAATCTGTTTTAGTGATTAAAGCTTGTAGTTTTTAATGTTTCCTCTTGGAACATTTTGCTATATTTGTTGTTGAACCAGTGAGGAGAAAAGGCTTTAAAAGGTTTTAACCTGAAGGGTTGAGTGTCACAAGTTATTATTTTAACAAATTACTTTTACTTTTTAATTTGTAAATAAAAATAAATAATTTTAGGGACCATATTACTGTAAAGTCAAAAATGTGTCACATTTTTATGCTTTATTGATTCATAATTATTCAAAGACACTGATTATTATGAGTGTTTTGTTGTGTAGCATCTCCTTGGTTGCTTATCATTTGTAGGTCTGCCTGATTCAGTTCAGTTCATTATTGTTCTCTGGTTGTTGCTGTAGAAATTCATTCCTTTGTTTTATTCCACCTTCTGCTCTTTGGATTCTGATTCTCCTGGTTTCTATTCGCCGTCCCTCAGCCTGCTGTTTGCTTCTTCCTCAGCTGTTTCCAATCACCTGATTTCCCTCGCCTGCATCTCATCTCATTCTCCTCATCCCTCAGTATTTAAACTCATCACTTCCAGTCTGCCTCCTCCTGCTTCCCTGGTGGTTTCCTTTGTTTCTTCTTTATTTTATCTCTGTTAATCTCATCCATCTTGACTCTTTATCAATCAGCAACCTACAGTGGTGCAGCAAACACAGAGTTAAGCCTCAAACCAAATCATGCAGCAGCAGAGCTTTTACTCTTCAGGTCTGGAAGCAGAAAACAATCATGGTTTGTGAGCTGAACCAGGGGAACCAGAAACGTCTGGATGTGAATTAATAAGTCCAGATGAGCCTCAGAGACTCTCTGCTGCTCTGCATCTGTTGGCTCAGATTGTTGCTCATTTCTCACACATGTATGGAAGTTGAGTTTTGCATTCTGGATGAATACAGATGCCAGTCATTGCATGTTTTAGTCAGAGTATCACAGGAAAGAGTCTGCTGACCTGAAGGCTTCAGCGGTAACCCAGATCCATCTGCTGGTCAGAAAACACAGAGAGTAAAACCAGCCTGTTGGTTTCACTCTTTGCTTAGTTCTGTTTGTGGCCAAAGAGCGACTCCAGGCCAGAAACCAGGATTCAAGCTGCTGAGGTGGAAACAGAGGGGTTTCTGGGATATCAGCACGCGGGGCCGCAGTCTGTTAAAGTCTGCTAATGCATAGGCTGACACTGGGGTCATGAGAGGTCATCTGTCTGGGCTGCTGTGTGCCTGGAGACGAGTTTATCTGGGATTCTTCAGCAATATTATAATTCATTTCTCTGTGGGATCAATAAAAAGCTTTGGGGCTGAATTTAGACACTGAAAACACATAAAATAATTTTTTATTTTCATTTAACCTTTAATATTCCAGACTTAAAACATTAAAAATGTTTTCTTGCCTGCAGTCTGGGTAAAAACGAGGCTTTTCAAATCATTTTTAAACAATGTAAAAAGTAATCTAAGGATCATAAGGAAAATTAAAACATGAGTTTAAAACAGACAGGCAGAAAGACAAAGAGCTAACATTGAATCACTGCTGACATTTCAGCATCACCTCATAAATCCCAAACTCAGATGAAGCTGTGAGTTTTGCTGAAGTCATTTTCATTTCATAATGGAGGCCATGCAGGTTCATCCTGGTAATAAACTGTTCAGAGGTCTGGGGGAAACGCTGTCATTTCTCAGGTAAAAGGTTTCTTACTGCGCTCTGTCAGGCGTTCTGGACACATTCACATGAAAACAGCAACAATGAAAGAAAAAAACAGTTTAAAATCAGTTTATTTCTGACTGTAGTCTGATGGAGAAACTATTTCTAAAATCTGTTGGAGCAAATCAGAATGTGGGTTTGGTTTCTTTGTTGTAATAATGAAACTTATGAAGGGAAATGATCAGACTGAGCAGCAGGTCGACGGCCTCAGGTCCTTCCAGAGTGAGCTGCAAGGTTAGCAGAGAACTTTCACCTGAACTTCCACTGTCTCTTCTCAGTATTTACATTTTCTGCTCTTTTTTGTAGAGCAGAAAATTTTCTTCTACATTTTAAATATGTAGAAGAAAAAAAGCCTGAAAACTGAAATACCTGAGTAAAGCTGCCTGACGTTCTATTGGTTGGTATTTAGAAATTAGCCAATCCAGGAGCTTCATTCATTTCCCTTCCCTCTCATTGGCTCAACCCCTTGCTGCTTTAGAGGAAATCCTCCCAATTAAGAAACTGTATGTAAACTTATGACTTCAAGGAAAGACAAAAAATCTGTCATCATTTTGATATTTTGCAAATAATGTGTCATAAGTTTTATTTTTTAAGGTTTTGTTGGCTCTAGTGGCCTTTATTTGAAAGTAGTTTGACAGGAAAGAGGTAATGAGAGAAGACGTGGCAAATGTCACCAGGCCGGGAATCAAACCTGCGACCACCACCACGAGGACCAAGGCCTCAATACGAGGGCTGTGCTTTGCCCCTGCGCCACCACAGCACCAATCATCAGTGTTATTTAACCTAAATTAATTATTTTACTGTCAGTATAAAAGAGTTTATGAAAAGAGAATGGATCCAAACACTGTGCCCTGTGGTGTGCTGTAGTAAACATTTTATTAAAGTAAAATCTTTCACATAAATACGAGACGATCTAAACAGATCAGTGATGTTTGCTGAGATCCAACAGTTCAGGTGTAGGAATCACCTGAAGCCATGAAAATATCACTAATGACTTTTATCAGCCGTGAAATCCAACTCCAAACAGATTAGCATGGTGTCAATGCTCTCAGACTTACAGGAGATTTTCTTCCATAATTTAGAGAAGAGAATTAGGTTGAGGTGTGTTACTGATTAAGCAGCTTGTTTGGGAGTAAAGGTCAGTGCTGACATCATTAGGCGCTGGTGGCGAGCATCCTTCCACTAAATGATTCGGTGGAAACGAGCCGAAGGTCCAGATGAGGCTAATAGCTTCATTAGCTCCACGGCTCCTGAAACAAAGCAAATAAAACGAGTCCAGAAGCTGAACTCAGACATGACTCCTGATTCAACCTGCGGAATGAGATTTACTGTCAGATAAAATGTTAAAATGTTAAAATATACACTTTAATTTGAACACAAACATGTTTCGTCTTCAGCCGTTCCATCAGGAGTATCTGTGAGGATGAGAAGTAAAATTATTAACTCAAAACTGACAACTTTTGGTATGATCATTATAAGAAAGGAACAAATGGAGAATTATACTATTCTTGTCTTATTTAGGATTGTATTTCGAACACTCGGCTCCAGGGATTCTCTGCTGTTGGCCAGAAACTTATGCACACATCGCAGCAAAGCTTTAAGCTCCAGAAAAGAAACGTAAAGTTTCACTTTAACATTTTTATTCCATAAAACATTAATGTGAAGCATTTAGACGAGCCTATAGTTATATATAGAATACCTGCCAGCGTCCAGTCGGTGTCCAGCAGCAGGACCTGTGGCTGATTTCCTGTCCGTCTGATCAGCTGCTGTGGGACTTCAGAGCAGGACGGTTTAACGAAGGCGACATTTCATCCCATGTCATCCTCTCCACAGGAACGCAGTGATTCTGATTAGCCAGCAGTTTGTTCTTTATCCTAAGGGAAGCAGCTGCTTTCACATCGTTCTCCAGAAATAATGATCAAATATGAATATTATCTATAAATATTGTCCTGTTGCCTCTCCTCTGTAAATCTGTATGTCAGATTATGTGACATACAGATTTACAGATTATTTTTACAGATTCAGGTGTAAAAATAAGTGAAGCAGAAACCAGCAGATGGGATCAGATTCTGCCTCAGTTCTTCGTGTTGAACAGATTTTCAGGTTGGGATGGAAATCCTGACCTGTCCGGTGTTCATCATCGCGCTGCCTGAGCGAAGCTGCTGGACTTCCTCCAGGTCTGAGGCTCCAGTCAGGGATTTACTAACCAGCTTCAATACTGTCAGTTTTTGTTTGAACTGATTATCAGTTATCTCACCAGATTTCCTCAGTTAAATGAACAAAACATCCTTTATAGTTTATTTCACACGTGTTTTAAAATATATTGAATTGAAAAATACTTTATCAATCTCAAAGGGAAATCCAGCTGTAACTCGTATCGTCCAAGTTTCTGCAAAGTGTCATTACAGCCGGTGAAGGCGAAGGGCAGGAAGGATCTGTTGTCATGGAAACGGCTCTCTGCGTTCGGGTTTTTGTCCATCTCTGATCCACTACTTCTGACAGAACCCCGACTACTGGAAGTTAAACGGCTGACGGTGAACAGATGAGCTCCCTGGTGCTGCTGGCCCCTCGATCATTTATCAGGTCCTGACATAATAAATGCTCCATGCAGACGACGGTGGATCCGTTCCATGTTTCTGTGATGAACAGAAGTCGGTTTGAAGTTCCTCCTTCTCTCCCTGCTTTGCTCCTGATTATCATCCATGATGTCTTTCTTTGACTCATCTGAAGTATTATTAGATATTACCTGAGGCTGTCTTTCAGTTTCCCCTTGTTGCCATGGTAACACATCACAACAACTTTCTAACTGCAACTGTTCTTCCAGCTGCTCAGCATCCAAATCACAAACTCTCATTAATGCAGTTTTTCAACCAAAGAAATGAGGAACATTTCATCCGATGTGTTCAGCTCCAAAGCAGAAGCTCCAACATGTTGAGTCTTGATTTGTCCAGCAGCTGATTGGCTGCAGTATTACAGTAATAAAATTATGTTTCCTAACAGCTTTAATTTTTGCAAGTATTTCCTAAGATTCTGGGCTGATGAAGGATAAAAAGCATGAGAGTAAAATTAGTCACAAATGAAGAGGAGATTAAAGGCTAAGATGAAAGAATAATATTTTTACTTCTCAACAATGAAGAGTAATTGTGGATAAATTAGAGATGATGAAAGCAGCACTTTTCTGGAGAGCTCATATTTACATATTATCGTCGCACTTCTGCAAATAAACTCTGAGCATGCTCTAATTCTCCCGTCTTTGAATTTTTTAAAAGGGCACTTCAGTGGAAGCAGAAGCCTGATTTATTATGCAGATCAGAGATTCTGGGTCGTGTGAGAAGACGAGTGAAGGCTGAGCGCCGCGGCAGGAACAGCCGACAGATCCAGGAAAAAACGGAAACGTTACAAATTATTCAGAGGATTGTTAATGATTAGCACTCAGGTCAGTCAGGTGACTGGATGAATTATACTGTTTGTTCTGATGAGGTTTGTGTGTCTGATTAAAAAATAACTTTTCTAAAGAATGACTTTTATGCTGGTATTAAACTCACTTTTTATAAAATCTGCATTTCTATTTTGAAATATTCTAAACTTAAATGTATTTTTTTCATCAGCTGTAATTGGCTCTAAGCTTTTCACTGGAACTTTGCACATTGTGTTTTTATAATTAGTTAAAATTTCATTGTGTATGTTTTTATAATGAAAATAATCCCATCTGAAAAGAATCACAGATATGAAGATATTTCAGG
>NW_006800437.1:316628-319947 GCF_000485575.1 Poecilia formosa | reverse complement strand
GGTCCAAGTTCTGGTCCAGGTTCTGGTCCAGATCCAGATCCAGGTCCAGGTCCAGGTCCAGACATGTTGCTGCATAACGAGCGGTTATGTAGGAAGCAGAGCTGAATCGTTCCTCGGTTCCTTCTGCTCATCCTTGTCCTCATGCGACTCGTCCTGCTGCTGCAGGAAACCAGTCGTGTTTCTGAGCTGCAGTTAAAGTGGAACCTCCTGAGACGCTTCTCCAGCCGGACCTTCGGCCGCCAGGTTCCTGCTGCCCTGACTCAACACACCTGAGTCAGATCCTGAGTTCAGAGGCTGCAGAACGAGGCGACGCTCACTTTACCTAAATACATGACATCATCTTTTGAAATCTGACTTTTATTTTTAATGAGGTTTTCTATAACATTTGAAACATTAAAATTGAGACAACAAACAAAAATAGAAGATATCCAAACTTCCATGGCACTCTAGAAAGTTTCCAGAGTTTCTGTATGTGATCATAGTTACAGCGTGCTGCTCGTCGGTTCTTCAGAAATACAAATATTTGTGGACTAATAAGCAAAAAGAAGGAACCCTGGAGATTCTCAGTGGAAACACCAAAAGGAGAGCAGAACACTGCGGTCACATTAAAGCATCGTTCTGAGGACAGGAGGGTATTTAATTCTGCTTCAGGTTTGGCTCTAATGAGAGGTGGCTGCTCCGTTTATTTAAATGCAGCTGAATTAGACGGGAAAGAAATTAGGACTGTTGAGGAAATGGATGAAGACAAAAACTGAGAAAGAGCTGCAGGAGGAAGCATCAGCAGATTATTGATCAGAATTACTAATAAACTCAATTTCTCATTTTTTACAACACAAAAGCACATCAACATCTAGAGATCCAGCGGGGAGACATTTAACTGTTGGACATGGGTGTGTGTGTGTGTGTGTGTGTGTGTGTGTGTTCCTCCCCAGACAAAAAAGCTAACTTCTAATATTTATCAGCATAAATAATAAAGCTGATTGAGCTAATTTAATAGCAGTTGATTACAGATTGATAATGGGCAATAACCAGTCAAAACAGCTGCATTTCTATGATGATTTAACTTGTTAAATGATTCAAAATTAGCAGGGAAGTTTCAAACCTTTCCATATTCACACAGAAACGTCATTTTATGGATCACAAAGACTGATTTCTAGTTCTCCGTCTTGTTTCCCAGTAGACCACAGGCTTTATGAACATGTCTGATGCTTCATATTCAGCTCAGCTTAAAGCTCTGGGGCAGTAAAAATGAATCGGTAAAAGGATTTATGGAAATGCTCCAGGTGCATGTGGTTGCTTAAGAACTTAAATTATTATACAATCAGGAAATAAAACATCCAACAAAAACTGATCATTTGCTCTCTATGTTGTTGACAGGCATCAGTTTCTACTAGAATCAGTTTAGTCTTCAGCAGAGAAAACATAAAAACAGGTTTTCTCTTCTGAGGAGGAGGAAATGTAAGACGAAGCTGAAGAAGGAAGAACATGAGGAGAAAGAGTCTGGATGTCTGAGCTGAAGAACCGACACAGTTACACCTGAAACCTGAACTGAAAATCTGATTACTGAACAAACATCTTCAACCAAACTGGATTTTCACTCATAAGACTTCAGTTACAACGTCAGGTTCCACAAAACATCAGAATCTTTCACTTCATCTGAACTGTTAAATACAAAAAAACAATCTAATAAGCATTCTGTGAAAAGATGATAAAAGCGTTCAGTTCCAGTATCAGCAGGACGATCAGAGTTTCTCTCCACACTGACGATCAAATGGCGTCTCGTTCGTGTTTAAACAGCCACGTCTCAGGCTGAAACGGCCAAATGACACGACGTGTTTCTGAGCTGGGCAGCTTTTCCTCTGGAAGCTTTTAAATGACACCAGCTGTCATTTCAAATGTTAAACCATCAATGAGCTGCAGCTAACGAGCTCCCATCAGGGAAGCCCAGAGGAAACCAGAACACTGGGCTTCTTCAGATTCTTCATTTATGATTCAAAGATAAAACCATTTTTACTTTATAAAGTAATTACAGTAAATTTTTGGGACTCTGCTGAAAATCTTTTTTCCAGCATTTCCTTTTCCAAATAACTAATTATGTATTTAAACGCTACAACTCAAAAACAAATGCTGCAAATGAACAAAAGCTCCTTTGTTTAAAATGGATGATTTTAGCCTTTTATTGTGGAGACTATTTGTCAGCATCAAGAGTTTCTACCTGGTCGCCTCCCAGCGGTTGGTAAACGGCTCTGAATAATAATCCACTTGGAAAACAAGCCGAGCTGTTATGAATGTATTTCTGAAGCTAATCTCTGCATTTAAATTCTGACAGATGACTCTATGAGCACATTTAAACCTTGGGACTAAGTTTTTAAAGAAAGTTTCTTCATCTGAAGTGTTTTCATCTCGGCTTGGCCCACCAGGGACTGACAAAATGTTTGACAAGCGCAGCACACAGCTGGGTGGTGCTTGGCAGTCAGCAGAACGACTGCCGGCCCCACAGGGTGTGTGATGTTGTCAGCCTCTAAAGCTCTTGCCTTTGGTCACACAGTGAGGCTCAGTGTGACTCAGGAATAATGTGGAAATGTTCTGTTCATTCTGCTCTGTGGAAGTTCAGCTCTGAGCTCCACTGCAGCTGAAATCTCATCTATTGCTGCATCAAGAAGATTCAGGGCTTTTCATTCTTTCTGGTTCATCTCCAGATCACGTTGTTTTCTAGTTGATGCAGAAGGTTCTGTCAGAACAGAAGGTTCTGTCAGAACAGAAGGTTCTGTCCTTCAGCTCAGCATGAGGCGCCATCAGAACCCCAGGACCCGGACAGCAACAGAACCTCTGACAACCCAGAGCCTGACCAGGAGAAACTCAGAGCCAGAGGACCAAAGTTAAACTGAGCTCTGAAATAAACCAGACCCATCAGAACCATGAGAACCATCAGACCCAGACCCATCAGAACCATGAGAACCATCAGACCCAGACCCATCAGAACCAGATCCATCAGAACCATCAGACCCAGATCCATCAGAACCATCAGACCCATCAGATCCATTAGAACCAGATCCATCAGAACCAGATCCATCAGAACCATCAGACCCAGAACCATCAGAACCATCAGACCCATCAGAACCATCAGACCCAGACCCATCAGAACCATCAGACCCAGAACCATCAGAACCATCAGACCCAGAAGAACCAGAACTATCATGATGTGAAAGAAGCCAGGCAGCGTTTTGAATAACTTGGTTCTGCTCTCCATCCAGAACCAGAACCAAACAGAGAAGCAGCGTTCATCTTCTATGAACAAACTACCAGAAAACCACAAACA
>NW_006800437.1:315385-316618 GCF_000485575.1 Poecilia formosa | reverse complement strand
CCCATCAGAACCATCAGACCCAGATCCATCAGAACCATCAGACCCATCAGAACCATCAGCCCCAGATCCATCAGAACCATCAGACCCATCAGATCCATTAGAACCAGATCCATCAGAACCATCAGACCCATCAGATCCATTAGAACCAGATCCATCAGAACCATCAGACCCATCAGATCCATCAGACCCAGATCCATCAGACCCATCAGAACCATCAGACCCAGATCCATCAGAACCATCAGACCCAGATCCATCAGAACCATCAGAACCAGAACTATCATGATGTGAAAGAAGCCAGGCAGCGTTTTGAATAACTTGGTTCTGCTCTCCATCCAGAACCAGAACCAAACACAGAGAAGCAGCGTTCATCTTCTATGAACAAACTACCAGAAAACCACAAACAGCTGAAACGCCGAGTTCCTTTAAATCGATATTAAAAACACTCCAGTTTGGTTTGATTCTTAGTAACCGAGTCATTATTGTCTTCATTTTAATATCTGATGATAACTATTGGTGAATTTAAGAATCTTGTGTTTCTTTGTTTGCTGATCCATTTGAGATAAATTCAGTTATTTTAGCTATGAAACAGGAAATCCTGTTACTGTTGGTTTAAATCTACATGCATCAGGTTATTATGGCCATAAATCTGCCATGACTGCACTGAAAACATAGATATTATATTTTGAGTGCATGGAAGGTTTTTAATATTTTACAAACTTTCTTAGTTTGGTTTCATCTTTGCTAAATAAATAATAGATTCTGTGGTTTATGTTTTTCTGCTTTGATGTAAAATTTTAATAATTGAGAAGAAATTGAGTCTTTGCTTTTTCTACAAAAACAAAAACAGAATATGGAGGCATAACTTGCTGCATCTGACAGAACAATAATTACATGTTGGTCCAGTTCACCCAAAGGACAACATGGACTGAGAATCGGTGCCAAAATGTGGAAGTTGGAAGATCTGATCTCATTTTGCAGGCAGAAAAAAAAACTGATTTCATGTTTGAGTCAAACATGAATGAATGTTGTCTGGTGAAATATGAGTCCATCTGTCAAACTGTGTCAGCAGCACGTCTACTGCAGAAAGGCTGAAAGAAAACAAATTAACCGAGCTGCTATGGTCCAGTCAAAGCCCAGAACTTACATGGAACTGATCTATGCCATTAAGAACACTGTAGTTTTTTATATAATCAGAACGCTGTAGTTTTTTATATAATCAGAACGCTGTAGTTT
>NW_006800437.1:312486-314046 GCF_000485575.1 Poecilia formosa | reverse complement strand
CCTCCTGATCCTCCAGATCCTCCTGATCCTCCTGGACCGCCTGGTCCTCCTGATCCTCCAGATCCTCCTGATCCTCCTGATCCTCCAGATCCTCCTGGACCTCCAGATCCTCCAGAAAGTCTCGCTCAGACACGGTGGAGCTGTGTGGCTGCAGGGGATCTGGCTCTGCCCTCTGTACCTGCCAGGACTCATTATGTGCCTGGTTTGAGCTGGTGGCTGTAATGAGCTTCCTGTCTCTTCTGCTTAGATCAGAATCTTCTGCACAATTTTCAGACCAGAAGTGGCTGATTTGGAGACTTTGGAAATATTACACGATTTTATTACAATATGCTACAAGGAATCATAACCTCTTAATTTTCTCAGCAATAACTTTAAAAAGTTTCTCTGCGATTCAGATCAGCATAAAAATAATGAGATTCTAGATGAAAGGAGCAACTTTATTTGGTGCTTCTAATAAATTGTTCCACATTTAAAGTAAACCAGCCACCCAATCACACTGCAGCTACTGGATGCACTCACACATTTACAAGCTGCTGAAGTCCAATAATAAAACATAATAAAATGATGTAATTGATGCCAGATCTCCAGGGTGTAGAAAAGCTCATTCAGGCAGATCCTGGACAGAGTAACACCTCCTGCTTTAATTAGGCCAGCAACTATTCTTCCCTTCATTCTTATCAGTTGGAGCTGCTCTGTGTGTCAGGAATCATCTGCAGGTTAAGCAGCTCGTCCTCTCAGCTCTGGATTCATCCGCCTGCTATAAAATGGGTTTTTAAAATCTCCTGTGCTGGCTGAGCTCTGAACCGCGCTGCCTTTAAATCCACCTTCATCAGCAGCTAAATGAAGTGCACTGGATTCCTGCTCTGTGTTTCCATTGTTTAGCTGTAATGGCAGCATCAACAGAAGCAGAATGGAAACAGAGCTGCTTTATTAATGCTAACATGTTGACAGGGCAGAATGATCCGTCTCACTGTGGAAACATGCAGCAGAGGAGGAACGGGTCAGACAGATGAGTCTCCAGGTCGCCGTCGTTCCTCTGAGGTCACTGCAGAGGGAAACGCCTCATCAGTTTAAACATTTAAACGCTGAAAAGCAGCAGCAATGGGTTCCCTCTAAAGCTCTCTGTATTTAACATGCATGGCCGAACCATTAAGGTGAACAGAACCGGGCTGTCATCACTCAGAATAAAAAATCATTTAAATGTAAGGAGAGAGTATAAAACAAATGATATCTGGTTGCAGAAATGAAAATTATTTTTGAAGCTCTGTCGATGATAACGGAGTTAAACCTGCTGCAAATTTAAATAAAGTGGTATGTGGCAAAACGTTGGAGATTATTTAAATGAATGCATTCAAGTTTGATAGTTTGTAATTGCCAAAAAGGTAAAATAATATTTTCAGCTGTCAGGTAGTGGAGAGAGGGAAAGTAGAAAGAGCAATAAAATAACTGAATGAAGGGAGAAAAATCACCGTCCAGTAAGTTCTGCCATCATAAAGGAAAGCAGTTTCCATGAAAATTGATGCATTTCTTTGAAGGCCCCCGGTGGCCCCTATAGGCCCC
>NW_006800437.1:301611-311174 GCF_000485575.1 Poecilia formosa | reverse complement strand
ATCAGAACCGGAACCAGTACCAGGATCTTCCATGTTTTACTAAACTTTCTTCAAATGGAACATGACAGGCTGTGTTCATTAAAACAAACAGAATCAAATAAATGCAGCTGTAAATGTTGAACTACATTTAACTGCAGTGAGTCCCACAATGCATTTCATCCAGGAAATGCAGATGAGTTCTGCTGATACCTGGACAGACAGACATGCTTCGGACCAGCCGGCAAACTGATGCTGATTCAAATGTCATATCATTGTATGAGGAACTAATATTTTTCAAGCAGGGCTTCTTGTTTGAAAAACATTAGAACAAAGATGGGAACCAGGCATTTCGGTGGAAGCAGCTGCAGTGATCAGGCCTCCATGCCTCGATGGGCTCTCATGTCGCCGGGCCAACAGGAGCTGCAGCTTATTATGAACAGATTCAACTTTTCCCCTGAGGAAAGACTGACAGGTCCTGACTGAACGGAGAGCACCTGTGTGGACACTGTCACAACAGCCAGGATGATTTTACTAAATTGTTTTACTCCTCTGACAGCTCTGACACTTTCCAAAACTTTGGACCATATTTCTGAGCAGGAACAAGTTTTTTATGGAATAAGGGGAATCAAATTATTGAAAAATAGAGCAGCTCAGTTCAGAAAAATGAAGCTTAATTACAGCTCAGATAAAAATCTGTTTTATTAGGCTGCTTAAAGTTAACATAAAACTTTATTTTCTATTGTGTCAGGGTGCAAAAAAACTAAAATAGTAGTGAGGAGAAAAATCTCTGACTTCAACATGAGTAGCTGCTGAAATAAGAAATAAACTCTTTGTATTTCATCTATCTTGGTTTTTCTTCATATAATACCAGTTATTGTTTGAAGGAAGGAGTGGTAGATATATTTATCTATGCATCTGTGTATTTATTTAAAAATAATCCTGTAAGAGTATTTTTAAATAATTAGCTGCCCAGTCCCCAGTGAGCTCCGATGAAGGGTTGCCATGTTTCTGGACAGTAACCTGTGAGTTTGGAGGAAATATCCTGGGAGGTTACAAGAAAGTACCCTGTGAGAGTTGAACAGTCTCCTGGAGGCTTCAGTGAAGTCCAATTAAGTTTGGGAAAGTACCACAAAGATTCTCAAAGGTACCAAATATTAATAAAATATGGGAAATTAGATTTTAGAGTAAAAAAAAAAACAGCCTGGAAAATCTGGAAAGGATGTTGTAAGACGCAGAAAACACTCCAAGTTTCAGGAAGGTTTCCTTTGGATTGTAAAAGTCCCTGTAAAAGCTGGACTATGCTTGTTGTCTTGATTTAGATTAGCACATATTAAAAAATAAAATAGTTTTTCTTTTTTCAACACTTTAAAAACCGACCTCTCATTCTCCCTTTCTTTCAATATTTAAACACGTTTAGTTTTCAGTAGGAATCTAAGTAAAACGAGCATCTCCTACAAAACACTCATCATAAAAACATCGAATTCGTTCCAAAAATAATTCTGAAACATAATATTCTAACCAGTTTTTATTGGCTTTTTAGCTCAGAGCTGGTGTGCAGGCTGCACACCCTAATAAAAACAAAACACCTAAAGCATTCAAAGTTTTATTGCCAAAGATCTGCAGACTCCTGAATTTAAAAATCAATCTTTTGTGTGGAGTAAAACTAACCGAGTTCACGTAGGGAGGCAGCTTGTCCACACGGTGCGCTGAGACAGGACACCGTTGATCCAGATGTCAGAAAGAGTCTCCATCCTGCTGTTCTGCTCTGACCTGAGGAGGCCAGGAGGGGCCGAGCCGAGCCAGGCGCTCTCACGCCAACTGGGTTCCCTGTGGACACACAGCGGCGTGTTGAGGTGAGGCAGAGGGTTAGACGCAGCTGATCCTTTAAGGAGCTGAGGAAAGGGAAACAGGCCCAGTTGGAGCAGCTGTCATGCATGAGGCGCCTCGTGTCTTTAATTCCTGCAGGCCAGAGCTTTTTCTCTGGATTGACCCAACAAACACACATAACACTTATTTTTATCTCTGCCTGATGACAATAAATCAGACTAAACTCTGTTCCAATTTATTTCTGCTTCCCAAAATGAAAATTCAGAAGTTTACATACATTTCCTTAGTAATTCCTTCAGAACTCAACCCAGTTTTGGTCAAGCTTCAGTTTGCCTCATGTGATTCAGGAATATGTTAATATACAGAAGAGTTTCTGGTCAAAACGGTGCAACAAGCCCAGAACATCACAGTTCTTCACAAGTCAACAACTGCTTGGTAATATATTTTTCTACTTGCAAATCATTTTGTTGTATATTCTTAAAGAGGTCAAGTCTATTTTTGGGTACTTTTAAGGTTTTAAATGATAAAATGACTCATTTGAGACTGAAATGTGTTTGTGATGAGTCCTTCTATGCAGAGGGGAAAACATATTTCAGGTACTTCATATCTGCATGTTCAGCCTCATGGTGGCAGAGAGGAGGCCTGCAGGTTATTTGAAACTAACGGCATTAATTGAATTTCCACCTGAACGACCTTACAATCCGGCTGAGCAGAATTAACCTGTGGATCTGTCCTTTAGCTCCCTTTCACAGGAACACACCCTCAGCGTGCCGCCGATGCGTTTCCCTGGAAACAGCAGCCAACCAAACAACCCAGCTAATCTCTAGCCAAGGTGTAGCCAATATTTACCGTGACCTTTGACCTGAGCTCTGTGGCTGATGAATGAGGTGAGACGCCTCTCTCTGGCGCCGCCTGGAACTACAACCTGGCAGTAAACGTCCATAAAACAACATCTGTGAGACGGAAACCCAAATCCCAGAATTAGAAGTGAAAAAGAACGAAGCTGATGAATGCAATATTGGGATAAACGCCTCCCACATCCAAGGTGATGAGTAAAATATGGAAATAATTACAACAGATTGAGAAATCATTTCTGGAACGTCCGACTCTACTACTAATTTTCTACCATCCTGTTGTGATGCATTTCTTCCAAATACTCGTTTAAATAAACCTCCAGGTGAGATTAATTCTCTCAGGTACTTCCGTAAATCAGAAGTCACATGATTATCATTACATAAAACAGTTATTGGAGTTAATGAGTAATTCATGCTCTTTATATCTGTCCCTGAATGGCCAGCTTTCTGAGCGTTAAGGAACTCAAACATGCATATTGTAGTAACTCTTTCTGCGCTTTACAAACGGTAACTTCCTGTTTGCTGGTTCACATCCTCCTCCCTCAGCCAGGCCCGTGGAGAGCCGCCTTTTCTCCATGTTTTTCAGCTTTCAGACATTTCTGCTCATTCGTTTTACAGTAGATGTGACCTTGGATGTGCTGAAGGTCATGTGGTTATTTTGTCCTCTCAACGTTTGACGCTGTGATACAGAAAAGACGAAACACACGTTGAACTTCCCTTAACATCTAACAGGAGGGTTTATTCTTCTTCTGTGTGCCCAACCTTCTCTATGCCACCATGCGACAGACGCCCCTAGCGGTTGTATGTGGGATTGCACTGAATAGCTGAAATAACACTGAAGAACTTCTTACAACGAGAAACTAAAGATAAAAAAATCATGTTGGGGTGCCTGTTTTTATACTTGGTGTTTTCATTACTTATAACTTATTTTTCACCCATCTACAAAAAGCTGGAGCTCAGATTGACACCTGAGCTGTAGCTCTCTGCAGCTCCTCCAGAGTTACCATAAGGCGTTTGTCAAATAATAAACTGAACAGAACTCTGTGAAACTTTCAGACCTTTTTAGCGATGCACTGATCCCTTTGCAGATATTTAAGAAACTTTGTGTTTTCCATTCTCTACCAGTTGAGTTGATCCATCAAACTGAATTAAAGTCTGTGGTAAGAAAGTGTCAACAACTTGACTGGGTATGATTATTTTTTTCAACATTCATTGCGGTTTAGCATTGCATAAAGAGGGCAGATTGTTTTAGTGAAAGAAGTGCTGGGTTGATTTATCCTCCACCAGATGACTGGATGGTTTTTAACATCAGCCTCATGTTGTTGTTCTGCAGCTCAGATCTTTAACTTTCTGCTCAGTAATGATTCCTCTTCCTCCCCCAGAATCTATCTGCCTCCTCTTGATGTTGAACACAACTCTGAGTTTTCATCCGCCTGCTCCCTCTTCATCTATTAACCAAGACAGTCTAGGAGCTTTGAACAAACATTAGAGCGCTGAGACTTCACATCAGAGATGAAGCCAAGCAACAGCAGATGGATTTGTAGAATTGCAGATAAATAAATGTTTCTGCTAAATGTATAAACTACAAAAACAAATACTTGGCAAGCTTTGAAGCCAAAATATTTAGTTCTTAACAGGGATTTGACTCCGACAAGGTTTGGGCAGAAAAATATTAATTAAATCAATAAATTCATTTTTTCTCTCTGTCTTGAACTCTGAAGCTGTTTTTACTTTCAGTCATTTCATGAGATAAATCCACAAACACTGGAGAGCTGACCTTTGACACTCTGCCTACCCTGGGACTGATGGTTACCGATAACAACCACTTGTCCCACGCTGATGGCTTCCTGATGCTGTAACGCATCAGTTCTTTTGACCTTGCAGAGGTCATAACAAGCCGTCAGAAATACAGCTGAGTTTCTTATTTACTTCACATGATTAAGAAAGCTTCTGAAGCAATCTATGATTATTTAACTTGATTAATATACATAAGATTCTCTTATGATTAACAGTATATGTTTCTCTTTTTGTTTGACTTTAAACAGCTTGTTAAGATGTTTTAGGGTGGAGCTACATGAGCTTCTTTTACACACTACTGGAGGTTTGTCGTTGTAAAGATGGTGGCTCCCAAAGGACAAATTACCTTCTAACCAAACATTAATGAGTTTGGACATTAATCTGTTCTATCTCCATCACTGTCAGTAGTTGTTCATGTGAAACTGTTCTCACCCTGAGATAAAGACAAAGTCAGAGACGCAGCACCAGCTGGAATGAAGTCAATAGGATGGAGACAGAAACAAAGAAAAGTTCAGGAACTAGAAACCATGATCGTCATCCTACCTATTAAATCCTCAAACAGGAGAAAGTCTCACCATAAACTAGCACAAGTTTCTGCTGAGGATGCAGAGCTGCATCCTGTTTTACTCTGCAGGGACCAAACATCCTGCAGAAAGGAACGATTCAGCTCAGGGCTGCAGCTTTTCCTTCTGCATACACCAACAGGGACAGACAAACCCCAAGATTAGAGCTTACCCACTGATACTTATTAAATATGTGTTTTATTAATATGTTCATATTAGGGTAAGGAAGGAAAAAGAAAGAATCCTTAAAGGTGTAAATACCTTTCCACAGCACCATTTATTTAAAACATCGGTAGACATACTGATAACATGAAACTTTGTTTCGGGGAGTTTAAATAAAAGGAGATGAATAAAAATGCAGACCGAACACTACAATGTTTCACTTTTCAGAAAAGGTGTGATTTTCCTTCCATTTCACAGTTTCTACAGTCTTCAACATTTGGACAATGAAAACAGATCTGAAGTTGTCCAAAAACTGTTCTGATTACAGCCATTTAAAATTCACTGGGTTTCTTCTCCAGGCAGCAGTTTGTTTTACAGCCAAATCATATTTTGGAATAAAAAGCATCACTACTGTGAGTTTGACAGAAGGGAAGTTGTATTTTCAAATGATTTTAGGTTTTCTTCCCAAATGTGTGAAAGCCTGTTTGGGCGGGTGCCTGCTTCATGTGGGCAGCGTATCTTCCAACAACAAAACACGCAGCTATGTCACAGACAGAGGGGGCTTTATGCAGCTTCAAAACAGAACATGTTCTGCCCAAAGCGCTGTAGAACCGGGCCAGCGCTCTGCTGTAATAATCTTGCTAGCAACACTGTCTGCAGCATTTGGTTTCAGCTGAATGTTTTTGTGGATTCAGCTGGTTTTCTGACACAGTTTTACACTCAGGTTTATTTTCCACAATCATGACTTCTCTTCAACTTGGACTGAGAATCAAAAGCAGGTGTACTGGTAATAGTCTGTGGTTTATAAGGTCAGCATTAACATTGGGTATCAATGTTGGCCACAATTTTCATGTCAGTGCATCATAAATAAATAATCTTCTGTAACTTAGAAAAGTAACCTGTAAAAATAACAGCTCGCGTTTTGGATAAAACTGGACAAAATTACACTGAAACTGAAACGTTTTCAATATAATAATAAAAATAATAAGCAGCAGTCTCATGAAGACAAAATGTGTATTGTCCAGATTTTAGTTTGTGTTCATCTTGTGCAGCCTATTTAAAGTTTTTGTGTTTATGTGACCTGCAGGACCTTGAGCATGCTGCCCTCCGCCTGCCAGCAGGACGGTAGGAAGGAAACGTGTTTTCTGGTTTGTCTGTAAATCCTTCCCATAGCGCAGTGTTCTGGGTAAGAACGGATGAAAACCAGCCTCGTGGCAGAAGATCCAGACATATTCCCTGCATCACACCACTTTATTTAAATATTGATCAATCAAAGACAACGAACGCCGCAGACAGAACAGAAGTGGACATTTGGTGAAACATTCTGAAAAATTTTAGTATGACAAAAAACCAAAAACAGTATAAAACTCTAAGGGGGGCAATTCTTGTTCACAGTCCAGTAAATACATTTTAACCAATGAGAAACAAAACGTTAGTTAGTTTCCAGTGAATCTAATCCAGAAACTGTTATACTCAAATCCAGATTTCTTAACCGCAGACATTTCATTTCTGCTCTTATGTTGCAGCCCAGATGTATTTGTTCCTCATAATTATTATTAAAGAAATGTCTTCTTACAGAAACTCAAAAGAAGAAAGGGAACACAGTTTAGTCCCAACAAGCCTTCAGCAGGTGACACTCCTCTCTCCTTTCCTGTGGAGCAATTACACGTCTTCGCCTTGCGTTGCCCGAGCTAAGCTGGCTGGCGGACATATTTCACCATATTACTCTGTGTTGCAGGGGGATTGAGCCAAAGCGTGAAAAGAAGAAAAGCGCTGCAGCTACTAACTTTGGTGGACTCACAGCACGACAGCTTAAACGTGTGAGTGGGGTGTTTTATGACTCCTTCACTGAACTGGAACTGTATTCACAAGAGGGCCTGTCTCTTTCACATTCTCATGCTGTATGCATGCTGTCATGGCTAACGATAAGGCCGGCCTATTAGCATGCAGGGCATTATCCGCTCAAAAGTGCTGTAAAACTCCACCACTATATTTTTATAAGCAGTTTTATTAAGAAGAGGCTGCAAATATCCAGCATACATCTGTAAGGAAACGCTACCTGACGCTGTGATGCTGCTTGTCTGATATATAACCACTGAGCCGTTCTAATCACAGGAGCTGAGGCTAACCGTCACCTTCTGCTATGCCGGCTGGAGTTATTGAACCCACTCAGTGTTGAATCCTGAAACATTGCATCTGCTTTCAGTTAGCATGTATGAATGAATGATATCCCTGCTTTGCATTAAAATGAATGAAAGCGTGTGCCATCTATTCAGTAGTAGTCAGCTCAAGACACTGATGTGCAAAGGTTGAATCATTGTTCATGGGACAGAATGAGCTCATCTGAGGATAATTTGCTTGTCTTGAGCTAGTAAAGGTTTTAAACCTGCAGCAATATCAGTTATCCCAAATATAACTAATAAAAATGTTGCTTATGAAATATTTCCTTTCAGCTTTAAGTTTTGTTCTTGTTTAAAGATTCCTTACTATTAAGTTGGATTAGGACTTGATGACATCATGTATTAACTAGCCAGAGTATTTTTTACCCCACTAATGCCTGTTGATGCATATTCCACACATTTTAAGAACTTTTCTCACATCTAGTAGTCGGAGTCTTAACTTATTATGACTAATTCTGCTAATTTCCAAACCAAATATGTACATCTGTCTGAATGTTTGGTGATGTTTGGACCCACATGCAGACAGGCTGAGGCAGAGACGGGAGATTTAATGAAAAAATAAAAAACTAAAACAAGAACTTACAAAACAATAATGAGGACACAGTCCACCGAGGAGTGAAAGAGGGAGAGGTGGTTAAATAACGGGAGTTTGAATGCTGGAACAATGAGCCGGCGTTATTAGAAAACAGAGTGCAGCTGAGAGAGAGAGAGAGAGAGAGAGAAGGATGGCACGTGGAGAAAGGAGGAGTAAACATGAGCAGGACAAAGAATGACTAAACACAAAAAATAAATGAAAGATGATCTAAAATAACTACAAACATAGAGATGTAAAGTAAAGCAGAAACAATGCTGATCTAATCAAAACTAGAAAAACTCCAGCAAAACAAATGAACAAAGTTAAAAACCCAGAAAAAAGGATCCCAAGATCCTCACACATCAACATCTATGTCCTAAATTGCAAAAAAGACCATTTTGAGATAACCATCATGGCCTGTGTGTTTCTGGTCCGTCTCTATGTAGCTCCTGCCCAGCAGTGACCTCATCCGCCTCAGCTCTGTGCCGAGTTGTGTTGGGGGTCATTTGGCCTCTTTTGGACGCCACAGAGTGCTCTCACGGCCGGGGCTGTCTGGAACACGGCAGCGCTTCTGAACTGTATAAATTACAGGAGACGCATTGCCAGCTTGGCCATTAGGCCCATCAGACTCGCTCTCTGGGTTCATCTCCTCTAACTGCGCCTCTTCTGTCACATTCAGCAATAAAAGCTGGCACCGAGTGCCTGAAAGGTATTTCACCCCCATGATTAGAACATAAAGCTGGTTCTTCTTATGCATTCAATTAGCTCTTTATTGAATGAAGAGCAATACACAAAAATAGAGATAGTTTCCTGAGGCACAGTGACACAAACAATCCTTTATTCTACCTTTCATTTGGTGAGTAAATAAGTTTTTCCCCAAATGTTTTGATTTTCTCCAACATTTACAACAGACGTAAAACGGCAGAGGTTGATTTGATGTGAAAAGCAGACATGGAGCCTGGAAGAAGCATCATCTGCTGAATTTTGGCTGTTTCTTCAACCTTTATGATTAAACTGCACTCGGGTACCGACCACACCGATTAATTTGAAAAGAAGTGTCGTTTCATTCGGCTGTGATGCCTAATTAATTTAGGATTTTATTTTTGTACTTTCAACCAATTTTGTGATTGGCATGCTAACCGGAAGTAGCATGTTTGAATATAACTGCAGTTAAATTTATTAGTTTTCCTAAAGAATACTGCAATGAAAGCCCCATATGATTTCTGAACTGTTGTTTAGTTATTTAAACAGTGCATTGCATTGATGTTTATGGTAAACAGATTGAAATTAATGACTGAATTTGAATTGTTATTGATTGTTGTTCTGGCCCTTTACAGGTTTATATGTCAGGGTTTTTTCTACATTCAACTGAAAACCGAACAAAGCTGAACTGAACCAAGTGAGCTGGTGGGACCTTTTTCTTTTTTTTCTTCCCTTTATTCCAGATTGGATTATAGTCCTGAAATATAGAAACAAAGAAAACAGAGTTTTTCAACTGGAATCTGGGACTTTCTAAGTGCTGAACATTAATTGTTTCAAATATTTGAATTGCATAGCAAGAGCTCTGAATCTATCTATCTATCTATCTATCTATCTATCTATCTATCTATCTATCTATCTATCTATC
>NW_006800437.1:276537-301486 GCF_000485575.1 Poecilia formosa | reverse complement strand
TCTATCTATCTATCTATCATTGGTGTACATCTAATTTTATTATTCACAACACACTTTTCAGTTTCTGCACTGTTTATTGGTCATTATTCACTGTAAACTAAAGAACTGTTCTTCTGCGTTGTGGTTATTTGTGTTCATTAAGCATTACGTTTTCCATTAGCCCAAATGAAACTAATAACGATTTACACATTATAAATACCAAGAGGACACATAAGGCAGCTTAATCCCCCAACAGTAACCAGACTGAAGTTAAATATGCTGGTGGTATGAACACTATAACTTCTCTGTTCATTTTGGCTTTATTAACAACACACACAAATACTTTAATCAGGTTGTGTTCTTTGCTCAAGCAAATGTTTTCCCAACTAATTTAACAAGCCGACAGACAGACTGCAGTGATTTAAGAGCAAACACGAGTCCAATACTGGAAGTGGTCCATCAGTTGGTGCTCAGCAGGAGGAAAGCTGTGTTCCCAGTCTGAGTTGCTCTCATTGTATTGAAAACATACAAATCTAGATATGTGTACCAAGTGATGCAGGCATTCAAGCTTCTGTTTTCCTTTTGTTCTCTTATTATCTGCTTTATGAATGTAGTTGAAATTTCAGGGGCCAATTGAAAGAATTTTCAATTGGCAACATTAGTTTAAGCTACTATGTACCAATGTTTTCATAATTTTATTTATTTATTTTTTATGGTTTAATCGACTCTAGTGGCCTTTATTTGACAGTGAATTGACAGGAAAGTTAGTAATGAGAGAAGGGGAAGACATGCAGCAAATGTCGCCAGGCCAGGAATCTAAGGCCTGACAACAGGCTATGTGCTTAACCCCTGCTCCACCACAGCGCCCCCTATTTTCCTTATTTTTGATCAAACATGTGACAGAAACCTGGAGTGGTTGAAAGACTTGCTTTAGGTCACCAGCAGGGGGCAGTGTAGTGGTGAGAGACCCTAGGCTGCAGCCTATGGCAGTGAACCGTCTCCTGGTAACGATTCAGCATTCATGGATTCACTTCTTCACAGCTTTTTCTGTTAAACGTAACCCTGAATAATTAGCGGTAAAGTTCTGAGCACATGTGACCAGAGTAAGTTCAGGCAGCTTACATTATTACATTTATGTTAATTTGTAGTTCTAAACACATTTAGATTTTTTTTAGTCACCTTTTGTTTTGTGATAATATTCATTTTTTCTACTGGTCACACATGACCAGATATGCAAATTAGGCAATGATGTCATAGAGACATTAGGACAGCCAATAACTGCTTTTGCTGAGGAGTTGGCAACAAAGTATGTTTATGACTGATCGGTTTTCTTATAACCAATTAATCCAGATGGTAGAGAATATGGAGGTTAATATATTAATGTTGAACATGAGTTTGTATCCTGTTACTGTTGTTATCTAATTTCTTCTGTCTCTTTCCCCTAACGGTGCAGTCTGGTCCTGTGTGGACTCATACAGTCGTTGCTTGGCCGCCCCTCCCTGCCCTGCCCTGGGTGAGTGGCGTACATGTGTAACCCCAGTGTGTCTGTCTGCTGCTGAGGGTTTCCCGTCTGTCAGCGCCTTCTCTGCCCTGTAAGTTGATTTGCGCCGTGCTCTCGGTCTCCCAGGCCGACACACCCAGCAGCATGTTCACGTCCAGTTGGACTCTGAATATGGTGATAAACTGAATGACATTGTCCAGTGTTTGCCCTGTGGGCAGCAATTACCTTTTACATGATTCGCATGGAGCAGCTAATGGATGTGTGTAAGATGCATTAATGCAGCTCATAATGTTGCATTTCATTGTTTCAAAAGGAGCATATTACTGACTTCATACTGACTTTATTTTCATTTATCTGTTGACCTGTACTTTGCTTTTTCTATTGGGTATTTCTTTAAACTGAGGCCGTTTGCTGTTTCTCAATTTATTCACTTTCTACAATAATAAACTATTTTCAGTTTTTTGTTTTTTCTTGAAAATCAACTTGCTGGATGTAAGAGGACTAGCATCTTTCTCTGCGTTCTGCCCTTTGAGGTCAAATTGAATACATTTCCCAGTAAAGTAGAGCTTCTGTGCATTCATTCTGACGCGCTTACAGATGTGTCTGTACACTTATATGCATGTCTGTTCCAGTAATCATGCTGTCAGTGTGAAATAGAAATGAGCCTCATGGGATAAAAGAGAACTGGACATAAATGATATGCAGACATGTTAGAGACATGGAGAGAAGAAGAACCAGTGGAATCCTATCAGACGTGTTGTGAGGCTGAAATGGATAATTAATCCATTAAACCCTCACCCTGCTCCTCCTGTTGGATTATTTAATGCCTCAGCTAGCAGACCAACACAAACACATCGACAACCTTAATCTGGGCCGACTTCTCTGCAAATGTCTTGGGTTATGAATGATAATATCACAATGAGGATGTTACTTATCGCTTCACACTGAAGAAAGAAAATGGTAATTACAGTAAATTACGCATCATTATCCACCAGGACATTGTTGTTGGCAGTCTTGCATTAATATTTCACCCCTGGTAGAAACCTGGAGGTTTTTAGCAGCGTCTCAGTGACAGCGCAGCAGGTCCAGTAAATTCTGGAGCAGAAAATGAGCAAACAAGCAGATTTTCCTCCAGGCTAACAGATCTGAGTCAGGCCTGTGCTGTTTGTTCCTTTAGATTTATTCTTCAGATCAACAAAAACAACGCAGAGTTAGTCAGTTTCAGTTCAACTCTGGTTCTAAAACACTGCAGTCAAATTCAGATTATTCTGATCAGAAGTTTTTCATCGAAGGAAATCAAGATTTTGCGCTGAAATCTTCACTCAGGAAGAGAGATTGTGCAAAATCTTGGTATAAAGTATAAAGTCTAGTATCAATAATTTAACCTTCACCAAATTATAGACTGGTTTACTGATTGCTGATAGATTGCTACTGGATTATTTGGAAAAATAACCATTTTAAAATGCATTTATTTTTAAAGTAGCTCTGAGTTTGAATCATTAAATAGTTAAGGCAAAATCAACAAGTTCCCATATGATGGCCAGTTGAACAGTGATGTGGGGAGTAACTGTTACATAATTCATTTTTATAATTTTGCTTTTGTGAACTTTTAAAATTTTGTGATTATGAGAATGTTGATAAAGACGACATTAAACTGTTCACCTGAACTGAAGTATCTGGATTGTGGCTCTTCAGCTCAGGTTAGGATCTTTTTCACTCTGTAATCAGCATCAGGAGCTCCTTCTGGGTTTGACTCAGACCAGAACCCGTTCGCCTCCAGGATCAGAACCCGTCTCCTTCCTGCACCGTACGGTAACATCCACACCAGGCCCAAGCCTCCATGGGGCCCTAAGCCAAATGTGGTTTTGGGGCCCTCTAGTTCTGCTAACAATGTGGACCGGCTGCAGTCAGCAGTCCGATCATCAGGGGATTCACACACCTGCTATAAACTTACTGCATCTCTGGCTGTTTACATTATAACCATGTATAATATAGGACACATTTATTGGCCACCTGATTTATCCACCAATTCATTTCTGGGCGCCGATTTCCTTAATTTTGTGGGATCGTGATTGGCTGATACTTACAGGTGAAGCTGATCTTATCCCCTGATCTCATCTTTATCAGCAAAGGTTTATAACTCAGCCTCTGTCCTCTTCTGCTCTGCAGTGAGAGGTTTGACTGGCAGACCCACCAGGTCAGGTCTGCATGTTTACAGTTAACAATATTCACCCCACTGTTACCAACAGTGACTTTCTTGCTACATTTAGCGACATTTCAGACAAAAAGAAAATCATATCAGCCAAAACCAAAATCGACAGGTCAGGCTTTTTAAAGATTGGTAACCAGGGATCGGAGGTTGTTTCAGGATTATTGAACAGAACATGGCGCTTTCAGCAGACGGACAGATTAAATGTGTTTGACTGGTTTGAGCAGTGATGCAGAAAACATGCTGATTTTACATGATCCCTGGCAAAAAATAACTTTGGGGTAATTCATAATTGTTAACAGAGTTAGCATGTATTTTATAAGTTTTGTATAATTGCAGAGTTGTAGTTTCTGACTCCCCTGCAGGTAAAATGAATTATGATGCTGGATGTATTGAGATGCTCATGTGTCAACATCAGCTTGCTGACAGAAATCTCTTCATCTTGGAGGGGAAATGCATTATGGGACAGCTGGAGCCTCATTTCCCTTCAGGAAAGGGCTGATTAAGGGCATCCTCAACCATTATGCACTTGAGCGAAACATTAATAACAACTTGATCTCCACATTAAGGGACAAAAAAGGCTTTCAGGCATCATAAAGATTGGTTTTGGTGGCTGGCCACGGAAAATAACCTTTATATCGTTTTGTTTTCACATTACAGATGTTCCTATTGACTCGATAAGCTCTGATTGATTCATCAGCATGTTATGATGGATCCAGGTAGAATTATGTCCTTTAGAAAATGTTCCAACACTGACAATGAATTTTCTCTTTTTGTTTTAACTGTGAGCTAATAAATGGATTTAAATTAGTATTTGTAACAAAACATTTTGAACGTGCTTTAGAGTCTATAAATGACAAAAGTACCTGAAATAAGGGCCCTGATGCGTTAAACTATAGAATGAACTCAGTACCATCTGCTGTTGTTGGTGCCTCTGGAAAGAATGTTTAAGACAAAGAAAAGATCATAAATCAACGTTTCATTCTGGAGATGTGACACCAGGGTTTATTTCAAATTAAACATGTCTCTTCTTCAAATAGTGGATCAGTGTTCTGGTCATAACTTCCATGTATTTCCTTCCTTCCTGGTTAAAGCTGCTCAGTGGAGCCGTTACTGGCTCTCGTGTTTCCTTGGAGCTGGAGCGTCCGGGATGAAATCCCGATCTGGATCTTTCTGGATCTTCTCCTGAGTGGTTCTCTGGTTTCTCCATCTTCTTTCCACAGCCAGATAAACACTGTGGCTCCATTTGTCTCTCTAAACCTCCGTTTGGTATCAGTGTGTGTCCAGGGTTGTTTGCTCTGTGTTTCTAGTGATGGATGCTGACTTGCCTCTTCCCTAATAGAGACAAGCATCAGCTAAAAGTGGTGCAGACGATGACGGGTTATGATTCAGTACACTTTATTTTATGATTAAAGTGACACATTGTTTTCATATTTTGAAGGGTTTCTTCAGATTTCTACACTCAGGTGAGAGAGATGTAACAGAAAGTGTTATACTGAGAGACATCTTGTTCTCCGTCCTCAGTGACACGCTATTATGGTGATAATTTCAGTTTTTCTCTCCTTCTGTCGCTGCATGCTCTTTTTTCTCTGCTGAACTAGGACAAGGACACAGAGACAAAGCAATACATATTACTGTCCTACCCTGAACACACCCACACACACACACACACACACGCCACAGCGTCCTGCTGGAAGGAGCTGGGAGATGAGAGAATCCAGTCATTTTGTTACAGTAGCATCCTCTTTTATTAGGCAAATCATCCAAATGGAGCACAATGCAAGGACAAATAATTCCTCCATCATGGCCACCGTCACATTTTGGAGCCAACAGAGCAGCAGTGAGGAAAACATCAGTGAAACACATATTGGCGAATATATGATAATCCATATGGTTTTCTGATCATTTCAGTTGAATAAGATGGTTGAAACACTACAATGTTTCTCTATATTGATTCTGTTTAGGCAGATTAGATTATGAAAGCTTCAATATCTTATTTAAATGCAACATTTGTTGCTCTAAAAACTATTTATTGGCAGGATGACTTGAAGCTTTGCTGTATGTCATCATGTTATCAGTGTTCGTCTCAAATACGACAAAATGGCCGACCTGTGTACAAGCAGCTGAACTTTGTCTCTGCTGCCCACACAGACTCTCAGCTGTCACTCAGCGCTCACCTGGAGGGAAGGAAACCAGGCAGAAAGACTTTAGGTTAGGTTTAACCTAAAGAAATGTTTGTCTAACATGCTTTAAATTCAGATTTTTACAGTGAATAAGTTATTTTAGTGGAATGTAAAATATTTACAGGCTGCCTGTGAGTTAGTATTTAAGTCTGAACATTTCTTTTTGAAGCTTTTGATCCATTCAAGCCTGCTGATGTCAGAAGCCTCTCGGTGTGTGAAGACAGAAGAGAATATTAAGCTACGTGTTGTTGTACAGTAAGAACAGGTCAAAACATCTGACTTTTTAAACTCCAGTAGTTGAAATGTAAAAAGACAAACTTTTCATCAGAAGAAAAATGTGAGATTTATTAATGAGTACAAAACTTGAAAGTAAGTGAAAATAATTACTGTGAAGAATAAAAACTAGGAATCAAATTGTTTTGTAAAATGATAATGTGGTAAATGGATTATTAAGGTTCAAAAGATCAATTATATCTTCTATCTGCAGTTGGTCTATGGCACTTAAACTGCTGTTAGCCGACGTTCATCCAGTCTGAATGACTGTGAGACATTTTTATAGAGAAGAATGTCTACAGAAAAAAAACAGATTAAATCCATTCAGGATGTGAAACGTCATTTTTGAGTGACAGCAGATGCTGCTGGTTGAAAGGCAGTCAGTTAAACTGTTGAGGTGTTTTGTACAATAACATAAAGAAAGAAAACAAAATGGTTTGTGTGAGGTTTGGGCTTTTGGATAACATGTCAAAACAACAGAAAATGTTTCAGGTGAATTAGTTTGTAGACTGAGAGTCTGTGCTGCTCAGCCAACATCAGTGTCTGACCTCACCAATGTGTTTCTGTACCAGTGGTGAAAAACAGGCTCCTAAACCCTACAGAGCCTTTTCTAAAGGCTTCAAGCTGCTGTAGTTTAGTTCTTTAGTTCTTAATGGCCACATTCAAGTTTTCAGCGGCTGGTTCTGGCTGGTTGGCACAGCACAGCGTATGATGGGACATAAAGAAAAGACGCACTTTTATTAAAACTCAGTGCAGTTTTTAGCTAAAGTATGGCAGTGACATGTTCCTGCTGTTGTGCAGAACTAACACAGACCTAACAGAGACACACATGGGGGATGCATTAGCTGCTCTGTTTTAGTGCTGCTTTCTTGCACGCAATGGGCTTTTATGGAAGATCTGAACAAGTTGAGACACAACCTGGGATCCACACACAGTCAGCTCACGCACATGTTCGCCCACTGCAGCCTCACACCAGGAGCAGCTCCGCCTCTGCAGCTCAGCGATGCTGCAGCGTGTGCCGTGATGAATTCATCAGAGCAGTGCGGCGGCGGCGGCGGCCACATGCAGCCGCGCTCGGCCCCATCACTGTCTGTTAGCTGAACATGGGAATGAGCAGAGCTGGTGGAAGATTTAAATATCTCACATGAAATCAGAGAGATGGAAAGAGGAACACGCAGGGCGAGTCGACTCCAGAGAGGGAGAATGGAAGGTGGCAAAATGAATGGAGGGAAGATCTGAGCGTCTGATCAGTTCAGAGAAGTTCAGCAGGAGAACAGACTGAAACAGGAACCGCAGAGAATCTGGAGTGATTCGTTTTATGAAGAAAAGCAAAGTTTCTCTCACATATCATCTCTCATCCATTATTTCTGCTCTATAGCAAGCAATAAGATTACAATGATTTCCTGAATAATCTCTGTAGCGCTCTGTTAGTTTCATGTACAGCTTAATTAAAATATGAACATTTTATCCTAATATTGTCAATGTTGTTCAACATAAGCGTATGACATTAATTTTTAAAATGTAATACCATTTTTTTAAATACATTTTTCTAGGTACATATTTTCTGTGGCACCAGTTTTTGTTAACAGTTTGCAAAAGTATTTTGTTAATTTTCAAGTCCAGAGTTTCACTCTGGTGATTTTTGTTTTTTAATTTGTGGCCAAGAAAGATGAGCTTTATAAATGATCTGTTAAAAGCGTAAAACCGTCCTGTGTTTATCGTTGGAGCGGCTCGGCCACGTTGGTTCTGATGTTTGTGGATTGTTGTTGGTTTCGGAGGTGGAGGCGTCTCCTGGATGCTGTGAGAGGTTTCTGCTCTTACTGTTTTACCGTCTGACAGTTTTCAGGATGTGTAACTATGGCAACAAGGTGTTGATTTTACAACTCTGAGCAGCTGATTAGCATCTCAAACAGCTGAACTTTGAAAAAGAGGCTTGCTGGTTGCAGAGAGGAGGAAGTTGAAGCCGTCTCTTCCACCCATCATCCAGAACCAGGAACACAGATTTAAAAAGCAGCAGCAAAAGCAAATGAGGTGGATTAGCAGAGTTTAACTGATGGTGTCATCCAGGACATGTTGGTGTAGAATATCATCTCTGCTGCCCAGTTATTTAGCCGTTAGCATGTCATAACAGTCCTGATTCTGTAAGACTCACTGTAAGAAAACTCCACTCAGTCATGATTGGTGTCAGAGTTTCCACAAAAACCATTAGACACTTTTTTATGTACCTTATTAACTACAATACGGACATATCTGAACATAAATGAAACATTAATAAAGGTCAAAACGCCCTCTGACAAGCAGCCAGTATTTAATTTCTGTTGATATTTTTTCTTTTGGCAGAATTCAGAGGCTGTTAAAAGTCCCTGGACGTTCTCATGGTCTCCTGATGGACAGATGATTCTTTTGGCACCAGCTGTGTTCAGTTACTGCAGTTTAAGAAAGTCATCTTTTAAATCTCCAGAAGAAGACGCGTTAAGCCACAGAAGACTCGGTTCATAAAACATTTCCATCTTAAGAGCCATTGTGTGATTGTGCAGGGAGTGCAGAGTGGTGCCGACTGACTCCACACCTTTCATGCAACACAGCACACCAGCACCTACTTTAAAACACCACCTGCTCTCCCTCACCGCCTCACTTCAGCATGCTTTCAGCCTGCCTTCCTGCCCCAACATAGTTTTAATGGTCCCTGCTGGAGTGGAAAGACCCCTGACATGCTGACAGCAGACGCATGGTGCTGTGCCCCCACGGACATCCTCTTACTGTCACAACAGCTCTGCAGCGCACAACAATGTAACCTTACCGGACAGATATAGATGCATGCACATTTAGAAAGTCCATTTTTGCCAATCGCATGCCACCATGCATGCATCTGTTCTGCATGGCAAACAACATGCACACCCTGACAGTTTGACAAGACACACACCTACACAGGATGAAAACCTCTGCAGAATCCTTCACAGTGCAGTAATTATAGCAGCACGCTGCAGAAACGTGTGGAATCTGTGAGCCATTCAGGGATCACTCAAAATCTACCTTCACTGCTGACGAGCTCTGAGCACGAACCTGAAAAGTAGGCCAGCAAATGACAAGCTGCGTTTTCTCTGCTTCTACCTGAGAGAGTGAATGTAGGAACAGAGGACACACACACACACGTTTGTGTTGCTAATTTTGTGGGGACTTTCCATTGACTTCCATTCATTTCTACAGCCTAAACCTGACCTTTACCCTTTTCCTAACCCTAACCATCACATACCTAACCCTAACCAAGCAAAACTCAATTCATACCTTAGCCCTAACTCTGACCCCTGACCCAAAAACAGGGTTTCCCCTCGTGGGGACCAGGCTCCGGTCCCCACGAAGAGCGATTGGTCCCCACAACGTAGTATATGTCAGGAACATCGTCCCCACAAGGTATTACAAACAAACGCACACACACATGAACCCAAAACTGCTGACGTCCAGCTCTCCCTGTTCACTTTCAATTAAAATCATGTTGCGTGTGTGTGTGTGTGTGTGTGTGTGTGTGTGTGTGTGTGCGTGTGTGTGTGTGTGTTTGTGTGTGTGTGTTATTCTACAAACCAAAACTGACCTTTAAGGTGGGAGATGAAAACATAACGGGGCAGAAACCCAAATGAGAATTACAAGGTTTAGTAACCTTCTGTAACTTCTAACCAATCAGGTTTGTCTCTGAATTAGAATCATTCAGTGATTTTTAGTCATTCAGTTCTGAAAGTGAACTTCATTAGATAGCTGGTGTGTTTAAATTCAGGAGCTGCATCCTTTGAAGGAATCCTGCTTCGTCCATCCTGTTACATGGACAAAAATCTCCCTGCAATGCATCTTGGGATACGGTGGACCTGTCTGTGAAATCCGAAGAGAAGAGGAATGCTTTTGGAGGAGCCTTGGAGTTTGGACCACCTTCATCGTATCACAGTGTGATCGGTCCCCTGAATTTGGCCACATGCATAAATTCATTCACTGAGTCTGACACACTTCACACCAACTGTTCATTATTGTTTGAGCGTTCTGGCTTCCAGCTAATGAAAGCAAAAATTATTTCCTAAAATCTAAAAATATTACATCAAATAGTCATGTAGACAGAAATGTTGTACTGGATCCTGGTCTGGGCTCCTTGTGCATGAATTACTGCATCGATGCAGCATGGAGGAGGCCAGCCTGTGGAAACCCAGGTCTGCTTTTATCACCTATAGGTCATAATCAGAACAACAAACAGACATAAACCTTTGATAACATAATGAATTAATTTGGGGATGTAGATTTAGGTCATGATAACCCAAAGTGCTTCACCAGAAGCTCATTTCAGTTCTTCCATTTTCTTAAAGATGTTTTCATCCAAACAACTTCTAACCTGAACTACCTGCATGAGAAAACAGAAAAGCAACGAATCAAGAATGAAATAAATGTTAGAAAACTAAAACAAGTGGAAACTACAGAGCAAGATTAGATTTGATCCCTTAAATAAGGGCACAGGAGGGATTTGGTTTAATACTATCCGACAAATCCCTCCTGTGGCTTCCGAAGGAACGTTTGACCTCGTCAGCCGTCAGCATCGATACGTCAGGGTAAAGTTACAGTGACGGGACAGAAGCTGGAAAACGGAAGAGCTGCACATTCTTCAGGCTTTATGTGGCGCAGTCACAGTTTGTGCCACGGGTGGGTTGTGTTATTTCACATCATGAGTTTGCATTAAATGTCATATGTAATATGATAAGATTGAACTAAATACTTCCTCTGGGGTTTGGTCTTATTTTTGTGACTGTCGTACATATTTATGCTTATTTGAAAAATAGTTTATTTTTTAGATGGAAAAAACACAGAATCATGTTTTAATTATTTAAACTCATCCAGGCAGATTCAGTTTCTAATGTGGATTTACAGCAGAGTTTACATGTTGTAATCATGGGAATAAACAACTTCTAATTATTTATTACAAACATTTTCCTTTAGGATGAAATAATTGCAAAATAGCAGCGATGTTTGTAGACATGTACTACGTGCCTTAAAATGTATTCCCTGTTTTTCTAATCCATGCATCATTCAAGTATATTTATAAACGTAGACTGAAATCGGGTTAATGTCCCTTATGAAGTCGACCTTTGACCTGACGCTTCTGCCGTCATTCTGGCAGATTCTGACCAGCCTGGTTCTTGTGGCTTCTCGCTCCCTGAGCCGCCAGCAGCACAGCTGAGCTTTCAACGTTAAGTTTACCTTTGATAACAATCACAGCATCTCAGCTTCTGGAAAAAATTCACTTGACTGTTTTGTAAATGTTCAGTTGCATAAAGTTTGACATCTGTGTTGAAGTTTTAGATATCAACTGTTAAGGATTCAGGTAGTTAGACGTTTACAGTCATGCTCTTATTTTGAAGGAGGTGAAGACTGTCTACACAGCAGTTGCATTTCCTGTCTCTCTCTTTGTCATTGACTCATGGTGGGAATCAACATGGCTGAATTTAGCATGTTAGCATTAGCTTCCTCTAATTTCTGTTGTGGAACAGTGCTTTGTGTTAGTCAGACCATTAGTACATTAGTTAGTGCAGCTAACTTTAGTTAGCGCTGAAGAGTTCAGTTTGTTTCCTGGTGTAGATCTGACTTTCAGACATGAACACATTTCTGACAGGTTAGCTGTAAAGAAGTCCTTTCATTCTTCAAGCTTAATGTTGTTGCTTTTTCTATCCATCCATTATTTATACCTGGTTATCATGTAGCCACACAGGAGTTGGAGGACCTGCTTCAAAGTGAGTTTAGATGGATGTTTGGGGAAATCATACTGTTGAGAAAACGGAACTGTGTTTAAGTTTCCACCGTCTAACTGCTGATTCTTGGTAAAGTTGGACGAATTTCCTGGGAGTCCTCCATCTTCATTAATGCTCCTGTGACGCCTGCAGTAAAACTGGCCCATTTTATCACAGTGAAGCTGTGACACATGGCAGTAGATACGCTGGATCCACATCTTTACCATCTAATCAGGAAAATCTTCCATAGTTTTAAATGAAGAAGTGTTAATCTAACCTTAAAAATGAAATTCTTATCCTCTGTTGGAGTTTGCATGAACACCTTTTACACCATATCAATGTGGTGTACACACACACACACACACACACACACACACACACACACACACACCAGCCCAAATACCCTGACTCATTTCTGTAAAGTGTGCCATGTGAGAATCTTCTGGGATGAAAACAGAACGCCTGTCGGATCCATTTCTGCTTACAGCAGCAACATCTTTTCCTCACCTAAAGCTGCCGTCCGTTTATCAAAACTGTGTTAATTGTGCTGCTACTTGCTAATTGGCCGTCAGTTTAACTTGCAGCTGTTATGACACAGTTATTCACCCAAAGCTGCGGCGCCACAGGGAGTCTAAATGCAAAGTGTAAAAAGCATCATCCTTCAGGCTTCACAAATGTTTCTCTAATATGGCAGCCAAGGAATCTTTTCTTTACGCTTTAATGTATTCTGCAGTTTCAGACAAAAATTGTGCTTATCACCAGCAGTGTGCTCTGCTGCCTGCTAACATTATGCAAATGTGAGAGCGAAGGCTAGCACTGCTGTGTCCGCTGGTGAAGGACTCGGTTTTAGCACAGCTTTCACATTCTTAACATTTATTATGTTTTACATGTTGAATCATTCATGTACAAATTAACATTTTACAAACATGATGGACAGAAATGTTACATTAATCAGACATGAACTGAGAATATGAACCTGCTCTGAGTGTTGGTGTAACAGAGCCAATCAGCTTTCAGCCCGTTAACCAGTAAAGGTTCTGGAAGCGTTTCAAACATCGTCATGATCCTGTTTGGGTTTCTGTGCGTTCGGACCTTCTGCTCTGTCTACAGCTTATTTATTTAATTCTGTTCCTGCTTTAAGGAGCGATTCTTTATTTTTCCTTTCTTTGGTTTAAAAGACGTAACAAATGATGCTGATCATGCAGTCAGTCAAACTGAATTCAGCTTTACAAGAGAAGAAGTTTGTGCTGCTTTAAGTTGAATCAGGATAAATACTAAAATGTTTATTATCTGAAAAATCTGCAAATAAAGCCCAATTTAAATATGTACATCAGAATGAATTAAAAACAAAACTGATGTATTTAAATGAATTTGTAGTTATCAGATATGTAAAGCTGTTTTGAATGGTGAGTTCAGCTCACTGTGCCAACCTGTTCATGAAATGTGTTTCTGTTAATACTTTGAACTGAAAGACGGTGTTTTTTACATGATGCACTTGAAGTAAGCACAGCTCAGCCTGAAGTGCTGCTCTGTGGGAAAAACAGAGTTTTTAGGGAAATTTAAATATTTAATGGATGAAAGAGGGAGGTATGGTGACTTTTTTATGGAATCGGGTGTAGAGGGATTATGCCTCTCTAACTTTAAACTTCCCTGAAAAGCCTTTATATTCAGATTACATTGAGAAACTTAAGATTCAACTGGATCTTTTTTGTCACCTTGATTTTGTTGTTTTTGATGGAAGGTGATTTTGCAGAGCTGTCAGTCTGCAGCTGAACCAATAACAGATTTCTCCCAGACCATCATACAATAAGAAACCACAATAACAACCTAAATACTGTCCTTGGATAAAGTGGGTGACACTGATGGCTCAGTCAGGATCAGAACGTTAAAGAGGAGCAGAACCTCGCTGGGCTGAATGACAAACATTTCGACTTTAGGAGGAAAAACCATTAAAATATGTGAACATGAGTGTTTGTCCCGTAAACAGGAACAGATGCAATAATCAGTATGCTAAGTGGTGATGGAGGCCATGACCTAATGCAGAATTTCAGATGTTATTTATGACCAAATATTTCATGAGGGAACGGTGAACTGCTCAGGATGTTTAGGTGGTGAACTGTGAACAAATTAGTTCATTTCAAACTGAATTGAATTAAAACTAGTTATTGACCTTTCATAGCAATTTTTTCTGTAATTTAAATGTTTCTATCATGGCTGATGTATTCCCAGTGTGAGCAACACGCTCAGCTCACTGACAGAAAAATGAAGAGAAAGATCTTTAAATAGCAGCTCCGTTTCTCTGTCCTGTCTTCTGGGAATTATTTCCACTTTGCAGAGGCATGGAGGCTTTTGATAACAAAGATGCCTTCTTAACCCTGGCAGATAATAGGCTGCAAATTGGGTTTAAGTAGTGAAAGTGTTGCTCCGTTACAACGAGGCGATTCTTCAGTGCAGAAGCTTGGCAGTGGATTCAGAACCAATCTGCAGAGCACTTGTGTCCTAAACAGCCAACAGGCAGAGTGTGAAATAATAATATTATTGTTTAAATAAACCGTTAACAGAGAGAAACCTTCAGATGGAAGGAGCCAAAACAAGAAAAACTGAAATTCATTAATTCAGGGTAACAAGATCGAGTCCAAAATATGAGAAAATTAATGAGCAACAGTTAGAAGCAAGAAAACAAATTTAACTCGATTAACTTGTGTTTTTTCAGTGGAAACAGTTTCTAATAAACCATAATGAGGTTAGATCAGTCTCATGGTCCAGCCAGGTTTTCACTGAAACATTCATTTGTTGTTGTCCAGGTGTTGAATCATTGTGTTCATATTCATATTCACAACACTGAAAACTTTACAGTAAGCCTGGAAATGATCCAGTAAACTCATGTTGGTCTTGCTGCTGCTACAGGCTGAGCTTTATTTATTTGGTTGTATTTGGTGAAACATCAAAACTTTCTCCTCAAGCAGCTTCTGCTGTAACCAGTTATTCACTGAGCAGAGCTGAAATGATCTATGTGAATAGAGATTGAATCATCAAAGCAGCTTCATGAAATAATAGTTTGCAATTTTATTCACATGCAAAACTGATGTTTTTGCATTTTGTCAGTCAGTGTTTGTTTTTCGTTTTTATAATTGTATAATTTTCTTTTATAAGCTGGATCTATTGCCCTACCCCTCACCAACACTACGAGTCGCTGCAGAGATGTTACTCCACACTGAGCGGCAGCAGAAGAAGAATCTGCAGCAGATGATCCAGGTGAGATGAAACCTGCTGGCTTTCGTTTCCTTCCCATCTGAATCATGACTGAACTTAATGCGGCTGGGTTGACTTGACAGATTTTGTAAAGTTTCTTGAGATGAAAATTGTTATGAAATAAAACTGAACTGAATGGAGTCAGATTAGTTTTTATTGGAAATTAGCTTTCTAATAAATCTGAATGTAAATATCCGTCAGATACTGGAGTGAAATGAAGAGACTTCTTCTTCTTTCCTCTTCTTCTCATCCCGAGTCAGTTTGCAGTCTTTGTAGGAAGACGCTTCTCCAAATTATAATCAATTTTAATAACCCATGGGATGCTGAACATCGCTGGCTCCGTGCTTCCCTTCCCCTGCTTCTCACACAAACACGGACCTCTCAGTCACTTCCTGTTCTCATCAGTCAGCCCAGATCTTTCTTCTCACAAACTCAAAGCTGACTTTGTTCTTTTCTTTCCTTCTGTTCACTCCTGTGATTTAGCTCTCATTGTTTGTGCCAATATTGGAATATAAAGTACGACTCTGGTTCCATAAAAAGAGTTTAGATTATAAATAAAAGCCTTGCAGACACATGTAGCACCCCATGTTCAGACCACATGGTTGAGTTTGTACCCAAATGTACCTGCTACATATACATACTGTCTGTAGATGTACATTCATAAATACCCAACAATGCACCAACATGTCAGTTACTAACAGTAAGGAAAAGCCCCTGAACCAGTGCTGACTCAGAGGTGGTGGGTCTTTATGTGGCATCAGGAAGTCGTTTCATTAACAGAACATCTACATTGTTATTGGGTAAATTTCTGTGAATTTATGGAGAACGTTCAGTTAGTTTGGTAGAAGTGGAATCACTTCACGGCTCTGTGTTTCTCTGGTCTTGGACTGGGCAGCCCACTAGGAGGTAGTTTTTCTCTTCACTGCTATTATCAGAGAATAAACAGGAAATTATTAAAAATACATGAATAGAAGGCATGCAAAACAGGAATTAATAAGACTGCCTCACAGCGTCAAGGTCTAAGGTTGAAATCCGACTGCGGTGCCTTTGAACATGTTTTCCTGGAGCAGGCCGGGTTCTCCGCCGGTTCTGTGGATCCCTCCTACACGCCACACATTTTTCTATAATTAAAATTCCTACTTCTTCTTTGGGGTGAGTGTGTGAATGATTGTATTTTCACCGAGATGGACCGGTACAGAACCACTTCACAGTTTAAATGAAGCCCTAATAAACATTACAGATTGGTATTTGGAAAGTTAAACGGTCTGATTAAAGTTTCAGAGTCTTTAAAGCAGTTATTGAGCTGCTGGTCAGCATCATTGCTCTGCTAAACCAACGGGAGGCAGAGAAGTAAACGATCTTCTGTTATCTGCTTTCCTTCCTCTCCAACTTGCTCTTTTATCTCCTCACTTCTTCTTCTGCTCTCTGCCTCTGTTTTTGGAGCTCACACACCGTTAAATAATTAAGATGCAATAAATCCAACTGTCACATTAAGCTTTCAGACGCCATGCGTTGCGTGCAGAGACTCAGCCAGCAGAAAGTGAGCCTGTGTGTTTCAGAGCAGGAGAACCAAACAACATGCTGCCAGATATATCACACTCCGGTGTGTTTGGCTATCCATGACACGCCTCGTCCTTAAATGCTGCCTCTGTAACCCGTCCAGAAGCCCAGAACATACGACGCTGTGTGAAGAATGGAACGATCCGCCAGGAACTCCTTTCTGTGGTGATTTTGTTGTTTCATTATCTTCGTTGCAGTTGGATGTTTGGACGTCACGCCTGGCTGTACAGAACTCAAACCCAAACTCAGCCCTGATGCTCATGAATAAACAACCAGAGTGACAGCAGAGGGACCAGAAACCTGAACAAACTCCAGTCAGACTTTTATAGTTATAGATTATATTTTTAATCTGTCCTTCAACCAGCAGATTGGAGCAAAGTGTAATGTCAGCCATAACAGAACTCCTGATCATTCCTGGACCTTCTGTAGAAATGTGGACAGTGGCGCTTACTTTAGCATTAGCATCTGTTAGCATTGAGATGCTATTTTAGGCTTGAATAGCTTTGCTGATAGGCTAACTTCTTTTAGCACAACATAAACACATTAGTGTTGAGTCCAGTCAGATCGGCTGAGAAACAGACATTAACCTCCAATAATGTTCCAATTCAGGACTTTTATATGTAAAACAAAATCCTTAAAAATTGCATTAAAGTCAATGTAATTAATGAATCAAAAGCAACATGTTAAATTCCTGGCTGCAGTTTAAGTACATACTGTGAGGTATCTGTGATGCTTTACTGGGTTCTCTAAGGAGGTGAAGCTACAGCTGGATCTGATCGATGAAATCTGCCAACTATCCTTAACTTGTTCCACTGATTTAATCTGATGTGCAGTTCTTTGTTTTTGTGATTTCGCATTTGGTATCCGTGGTAACGGGCCCATTTTTCAGCTTCATTAAAGCACAAACACACGCTGCGTTGGGCCGTTGCAGCTGGCGCTTTGAGTTAAATGAAGCATCAACGGTTACCAAATGTTTTCACTCTCTGGGGTTTAATTACATCCAGTTGGAGTTTCAGTTGTTGAAGTTTAACGTTTCAGTTAAACACGTCTGCAGGTAAATGTAGGTTTGACTTTTATTTTATCTAATATTCCTGTTAGCTGATCATGCTGGTATAAATAAACGTAAATGAAGTTCTCTTCATCTTTATAAGTCAGGATTCATTCAGAGGATTTGCTGCAGCACTGGTGACCCGCCCTCAGGCCCAATTCATTAGTGCTATCCCATAATACTTTATAAGCTCTTTTGTGATTAATGGGGAAGCTCATACAGTATCCTGCTGTAATTCCTATCCCAGTAGGAACTGGCCTCAAAACAATTTCCAGAGCCACTAATGGAGCAACGTGTCACTGCAGGCCGTTTCCTCAGGACTGAGAGCCGCTGCTGCTCTGCAGGAAGCCTCCACCACTTACAGCTCATTTCATTAACATAGACACGTTTTTTCTCAGAGGAAACGATAATCTCATTTTTCTGTCCAAGAATAATAGTTCCTTTATTAGTAGATAAATTCCCAGCAGCAGAGGTCATAGGTCAGCATAGCATGACCTCTGACTTTCTGATTATCATTTAGATTCACTGTAAAACAAAAAGGTTTGAGTTCCACTGGCAGATTTTTCCACTTATAACCAGTGAAAAATATTTAATGTTTTAATAGTAAAGCTCTGCCAGTGGAACCAGGACTTTCCTGAAAAGTTACTTGTTTTTGTTTTATTTCAAGATATTTGCAGTGGAAACTAGACAGAAATATCTGGTAAGATTTAGTTTTAGTTTTCTGCAGTGTGGTTCGTCTTCATGTTCAGTTTGTGGATCAGAAGCTGAGCAGCTTCCTTCTGTTTGCAACATGCACACAGTCTGGATCCCTGTTAACACTGAGATCAAAGTTATTATGTTATATTTCAGTTTGTACTGATTTAGTTTGTGAAAGCTTCATCAATTTTTAATAAAAACAATCAGTACTCTGTGGAGAATGTTGATGCATTTTGGTGGCGGTCACCTGTTGCTCAGATGGACTCGTTTCTGAATCCAGCAGAGAATAAAAGAGTCAGAAATGAAAGAAGTTGTTGCATCAGTTTTCCTCCTGAAGCTCTGCTGCGTCTCTTCCAGCTTTAAGGACATCAGAGCCTTTCTGCTGCTTGCTCCTGAATTTATGGTCAAATAAGACAACTTTTTATTGTTTATCTCATTTAAAACATGAAGTTATAATGAGCATAAAATGAAAACCTCCAGTCTGTTTTTGAGAAACACAAACAGAGTTTTAGTTACTGAGCCTAAAACCAGAAGAGGAGCATCCAGAACCAGAACCAGAGCAGAAAGCTTCACATGTACAAAGACAGACATCCATAACAGGTAATGGCCCGACGAAGGAAGGAGCAGCTTTTACTGACGCTGATGAAGGGAGTCATTTCCAAAAGGATCATCCATTATCCTTTGTTCTGTGGGACAACGGCAGAGCTTTGTTTCCCTCCTTTGGTCTTTACAGCATCCATCGCTCTGGGCTCAGGAACAAGTTTGGAGAAACTTCATCAGGCAGAGAGCAGTAATTATTTATCGATCTTTATCGGTGAGCTCGTCTGTGAACAACAACTTATTCCAATAAAGCAAAACAAACAAAGCACCAAAAGGCTTGTTGATTACAACATTAGCAATGGATTCACGTTCAGCTGGGAGGGAGAGAGGCAGGGATACTATAAAACACACCGATTAATCCGAGGCAAGAGAAATGTGGCTCTTAAATGTGCAAGATAGACTTTAATACTTTATAGGTGCTAAAAAGCTGACTGACCAGCTGGTTAAAATACATACAGTAAATACATTTAAATACATATATTTTGGTCAGATTGAGGCAATTAAACAGACTGAATTATATTTCTGTGAAGCTTTAAACAGTGAAGAGAGTTTATCCAGTCGGCTGAAACTGTTTGAATTGTTTGTAACGTTGGTTTTTATAGATTATATCATTTTAGAGCTCAGACGGCCAATCGGACCGGGAACAGCTTCAGCAGCTCATGAAGAAAAGTTCCTCCTTTTCTCATCACATTGTGGTGAAAAACCTGAACTGCTCCATCAAAACGCCACAAACACCAAACGTGTTTCCATCAATGTTTCTAATGCGCATTTGGAAGCAAAATTCAGAATAACTTTATGGTTATGTTTTTGAGTTGCTTATGTGGTTCTGAGTTTCTTTGCTAAATGAGACATGAAAAACATTTTGCTGAACAAGTTTTGATGTATGAGCGCTCCATTCAAGAGTTTAACAATAAAAATGATTGAAATAATCAAACTCCATTTTGCTTCTTCTAGTCTAGTAAAATACATTATTACACTGTTTTTATTAGCTTCTATTTAACCAGGAAACTCATTTCAAAAACCTGCAAAGTAAATGAAAACGAGCCTTTCAGCTCCCAACCTCAGCAGAAGAGTGGAGTGAAAAAGCCAATGTGAGATGAGAGGAAGCTTGTTAACGGCTGATATGCCAAAAAAATCTAACAAGTCCAAAATGTTTTTGAGTGCAAACCATCCTCACTTAAATTTTAATGTGCTTTGAGTCTCCATGCGCCCCACGCTGTTCCTCCAACTGTGAAACCGTCACTCTGCCTTTTCATGTCGGTGTTCCTCTGCACAGCCGGCAGCTTTTCAGAACGGTTCTGATCCGGTCACACAGCCNATTAGCTTCTATTTAACCAGGAAACTCATTTCAAAAACCTGCAAAGTAAATGAAAACGAGCCTTTCAGCTCCCAACCTCAGCAGAAGAGTGGAGTGAAAAAGCCAATGTGAGATGAGAGGAAGCTTGTTAACGGCTGATATGCCAAAAAAATCTAACAAGTCCAAAATGTTTTTGAGTGCAAACCATCCTCACTTAAATTTTAATGTGCTTTGAGTCTCCATGCGCCCCACGCTGTTCCTCCAACTGTGAAACCGTCACTCTGCCTTTTCATGTCGGTGTTCCTCTGCACAGCCGGCAGCTTTTCAGAACGGTTCTGATCCGGTCACACAGCCTGGCTTATGCAAACATGGCTGATAACACAGACACGTACTTCTTCAATGACATGCATCATTTTAGTATTCATGTTCCTTTGTGCACATATCAAATGAGGTGGTCATTTTCACTCATTTCCTCAGAACCCGACACCAGAACCCACCAGAACCCGACACCAGAACCCACCAGAACCCCACACCAGAACCTGACACCAGAACCCACCAGAACCCGACACCAGAACCCACCAGAACCCCACACCAGAACCTGACACCAGAACCCACCAGAACCCGACACCAGAACCCACACCAGGATCCACCAGAACCCGACACCAGAACCCACCAGAACCCGATACCAGAACCTGACACCAGAACCCACCAGAACCTGACACCAGAACCCACCAGAACCCCACACCAGAACCTGACACCAGAACCCACCAGAACCCGACACCAGAACCCACCAGAACCCGACACCAGAACCCCACACCAGGATCCACCAGAACCCGACACCAGAACCTGACACCAGAATCCACCAGAACCCGACACCAGAACCCCACACCAGGATCCACCAGAACCAGAAACCAGAACCCACCAGAACCAGAAACCAGAACCCACCAGAACCCACCAGAACCCCACATCTGATCTCTGCTTTCCTTCGTTGAACTTCACCAGATTTCAGTCAAAGTTCCTGTAAATTCATGTTTTCCTTCCTTCATGAAACAGTTAAATCTTAATCTGCATGTGGCCTAAAGATCTGAACTCAAACGGTTTTAAATGTGTTCAGATAATAAAATGTTAAAGTAAATTTCAAACAGTTCTGAACTGATGCCTTTATACATGAAACTTTGACGGTGCAGTATTTAGCAGAAGCTAATGCTAAAGCGCTAACTTCAGTTCAAACTGCCCTCCATCCGTTTCCTAGTAGCCTTGTCTCCTCGTGGGTCAGGAGGTGCTGGTGGCCCCTGGACGGGTCACCAGTTCAAATTATATCAGCCCAATTAAAACTTTAACATTTATTTGTGCCATAATGTCCTTAGATATCGTATCCTTGTTTATATCGTTTCTGTTTCATTCTTCTCTGGTCTATATTCTATCAGCAGCTTTTATTTTTAAAGATAGTCATGACAGCTGACTTGTTGCCCTGGGATGAGATTCGGTCACATCTCAGGATCTGTAGGACATGAAAGTTTGATGCCTCTGCAGCAAAAAGCTTCTCTATTTAAAAGCCTTTCCACTGCATGGGTCAAGAACACTTGACAGCCGGGTGAGGAGGTTAGAGGCTCCGAGGGTCGCAGAAGGAAAAAATATCCTCTCAGACATTTATTGCTCTCAGAGTTAAGCTGAACAGAATCTGATGTGTTTCTTCGTGTTCAGCTCTGTTCTGTGCATCGGCTGTTCTCTCCAGCCAACATCTGCTGCGCGGTAATTGCTGTCTGGAGGTGTAAAATGTTTGCTAAGTGTTTGTGTGTAAAAGAGGAGCTGAGACAGAAAACTCAGTAGAAACTCATTTCACTTATTTTGCAGACGGCACCTGTTCAACGGATTGGGTTTGACACAAAGCGATCAAACGAATTACCAACCATCATTTGTGCTTTTCTTTGTTCATTGAAGCTTGAACAAAAAAAATCTTGCTAATTAGAGTCTCTTCAGTTTCACGCTCAGCCTGGCACGCTGAGCAGAAAGTGTTTAACATGAACCTGCATTTATTTACAGTTCTAGAGACTAAATGTTTTTTACTGTCAGCAGATTCTACTTAAGTTCAATATCATATAAACAAGGTGTGTGTTTAGGATGCAGATGAGTGTAATTACACATAACTCCATCAACTACATGGTATTAAAGTGCAGACAGTCTGATTATGCGTTTTTTCACAGTTCAGTATTTGTAGATGTTTTTCTGTGGAACGTCATTCCTCATTATTTGCAGAAAATATATAATTTTTTCCTTGGAGACTAAATTATTTGACAGAAAATCTGCTATTGGCTGGTATTTGTAATGCAGCCAATCGAGTGGTGACATGCATTTTCCTTGTCACTGATTGGTTCATCCTCCAGAACAGAAGATGTTAGCTCCTGCGGTTGTGCTAATATGTTTTCCACCATGTTTATTAATTTGGTGATTGAACTATTAAAATATGCAGTTATGTTTGTTCTTAGAGCATCTAAGCATTAGTGGAAACTGATTGTTGCTTTTTGTTGGTTTGAGGCAACAGAACCATTTAGCCTGGCCTGACCCGGCGCAGCGCTCAGCTGATGAAACAGGAAGTGGTGTCTCTGTCATGGCAGCAGGAAGTTGACAGTCATCACATCTTTAGCTGGACTCCATGCCGCCTTCATGCCAGCTGAGGTTTTCTGTCTCTGCTGTACTCCATCCCTCCCTGCATGGATCTGAACACAAATCTCAGAGCTGCCAGGTTTCCCAGCAGAGGTTGACCTGATGTGTTCGCTTTTCCCTCCAATGATGGCAGCAGGAGCAGCTAGCTGTTAGCTGGAGGAGCGTGACCCGAGGAGAGCGTCTCGGTTTACTGACAGATTCTGATCCATTCTCTGATTTACTGATATGAAGTTAATAAACCAAAACGTGACGTCCTGCTGTGGTGTTCAGAGTTACAGCAGACCGTAGCTGCAGCTTCACATCAGACCAACCAGGCTTCAGCAGCTGCAGGTGTTTCTCTGTGGTGAGTCAGTGCTGCAGAACATGGAGGATGTCTGTTATGTTTCTCTCCAGGCTGACGTTGAAATGGTTTTAAATGAGCCATATCTTGTTTACCTGGACAGCTCCAGTAAAAGCTCTGCAGTCATCTGAGGTTCTGCTAGCTCTACCTGCAGGTTGCTTTTCTCTGTTTTAGATGTTTCCCCTGCACTAATTCAGATGACTGCATTTCCTCTGTACCTGCAGAAACCTGCTAACCATTGAATCCAGGCTTCTGCTGTGCAGCAGCAGGGAATCGGCTAAAACATGGAGCACAGTGAGGACCAGGATTTACACAGAACTTAGTTTTGTCTGTTTACATAAATTGGTAAATATTTAATCAGATATTCTGATTGATTATTCAGTATAAAATCCTTTCTACTTTCATTTCAGTAATTTTTTGGCTGGCTACCTTTTACTTTTACCTGAACAAAATAAGTTGAGGTGATGCTGGTCTTCAGGATGATCTCTGTCCACCACTGCCTGTTTCTCACTGAATTAGTCTGACAATCAAAACAGTTTCTGCTGAAAACGTCGGATCTGTAAGTTACACTTTGAGGCTGATTTACAGAACAGACAGTAAAACGGCATGAAGTCTGAATCAAAGTCTCATGGTGACCTTCAATATGTTTCCATCCAAAACAACCAACATTTCATCAGATGTGATGAACAGGAAGTAGAGGATTCAAACACACATTTCAGGAAATGGAGAGTTTCATGCCCCTGGTAAGGCTCTGACCCAGCAGTGGATGGAAAGTTCAGATTCAGTAAATGTTTCATTTCCTGTTCCTGTTCGGTTCCAAGTCAATTAGCTTATTAATATTTTAATGAATTACTTACAGCATGGTGGCTGTAATGGGCAGCAGAGTTCATTCTGTCAGGTTATGTAATTAATGTCTGGATCTCCAAATGAGGAAAAAAAAAAGTGAAACACCATTAATATAAAAACACAATCATATTTCTCCATTAAAGCCTTTTTATTGTCACAGCAGCTTTTATCCTATTTAATGTGTCTTAATATTTCATATTATACATCATGATTAATCTTGCTGCTGAGTTCTGGTTCAGACCGGTCCAGAGGTCTTCAACCTGCGGCGCCGGCGCTGAACTGGCCCTCTGGAGCTAAAATGATATTAATGAATAACTAACATGATAAAGAACCAACTCATGTTTAAATATGGATCTAAAAATAAATGCAGGTTTTACCTTTTTGTTTTCAGTGAATTTCCACAACAGAATAAAAGTAAACGTCTGTTTCCAAAGGTCAGGCAGCATCGCGGCTCTAAATGACTCTCATCTAGTCTGAAGGTTCATTTCTTGGTCTTTCTTTGTAAAGGGTGCAGACTTCTGCTTTAGAGGTTCAGCTTTACAGACAGAGCAGAAAAACATGAACTTGTATTTCTGACATTAAATCAGACGAAACATTTCATTTTTAGATTCTAACAAAATTAAATATCAAACATTTCATGTTTTCTGAACTTACCCCTCCTGACCTTCTGGTAACATCGACTTCTAAAAGTGAAGTCTGAGCTTCAGACGGACGTCCTGCTGGCTGCTCTTTACTAGTTCTTAAT
>NW_006800437.1:271134-276527 GCF_000485575.1 Poecilia formosa | reverse complement strand
CTCAGCTAAATTTGGTTCAAGATACTCTGAGACTCGGATCAGCAGTAGACGAGTCTGCAGATCTTTTTTTTTTTCAGAAAAGTGAACATGTTGCTTTTTGTGCTTGTGACTGGATGAGGATGTTTCCAACAACAAGTTAAGTTTCCCATCAGAGCTGCTTTGTCCAAACTTTCTCATTTCAACAGTTTCTATTGTCACTTAGTGTTTGTTTTTAATATTCAGGTTATATGTGTAGAGGGGTGAAAATCTCTTCAATAGTAAATTAAAACAATAAGTAAGACAATAGGCACCCCAACATAATTTTTGTTTCTTTAATTTCTCATTGTACTAAGTTCTTTAGCGTCATTTAGATTGTCCTATGCAATTCCACACACAACCGCTAGGGGCGCTGCCGCGTTGGTGGCATAGAGAAGATTGAGCACACAAGAAGAATAAATCTTCCGGTTGAATGTGAAGGAAGCTCAACGTGTGTGTCTCGTCTTTCTCATACCACAGGTCAGTAAAAATGCGTTTTATACATATAAATTAGTTTCTTGGAAGAATTAAAAGGTTCTTAAATCGAATCTCAACTAATGAGTCGCGAAGTTCACTTTGTAATTGTTATTGTGTACGAAAACGAGACTTGTTCATGAAGGCTAATGGGAGCTAATGCTAGCGGGCCTCTACACGTGTGTGAGCTAGCTGAGGAGCTAGCTGAAGGACAGCGGAGTTCATTTGAACTTGTATTTTGCACTTTTTGAGAGAGTTCTCACTCAAAGGACATTGTTCTGGTTTCTTTATTTTATAAAGGTGATATTTTTCATGGGTTTGTTGAAAAACCAGATAAACTACATCCTCGTGTGGAACCGAGTACGAGGCATAGTATTAAAGGAGCATTACGCCTTTTTCAGTTTGATATTGAGAGAATAGTTGTGTATGCAAGATGTAAAATATTATTGTTCTACTGAAACAATGGACATTGTTAAAAGCTAAAATGCTTAAATGTTAAAATATATTTTATATATTTTATTTTGATAGTTAAATACAAAAGGTCTCAGAAAAGAGGACAAGGTCTTGAATTTAAAGCACTAACTACAAAATTAATATGGTTTAGAAAAGTGAAAGTTATTTGTGAACTAATTTTGTAATTTGATAGAATTCATAATGCTAAATGGAGCATATTAAAAGAAAGTGGTTTAAAGATGTATTACAGTAATTTCTGATGTAACGAAGTTAATGGTTCTCTACCTGAAGTATGTTGTATATGAAGAGTGTTTATAACACACAAGAATAATAAATCTTCCGGTTGAATGTGAAGGAAGCTCAACGTGTGTCTCGTCTTTCTCATACCACAGCATCACACCTTGAGGGAAGATCATCTTATACATTACCCTCAGCCATCCAAGGTTGCAGGGTAACATATGCACATGTTGTACCTTTTAAACTGAATCTCCTCAGTTACATTCTTTAGGCCTGTAGTTTCCTAACTACAGTGTTTATTGTTGACATCTGACTCTTTACTCTGTTTAAATATTCTGATATGGATATGAATCCTCCTGCTTTGACTGTCTGCCTCTTTGCAGCATATAAAGAATATTTCTGTTATAATCTATTTTTATTCTACATTCAGTGTTTTATCATCTTCACAGATTTAGTTCAGTATGAAAAGGACAGAAGAGCTTCAGTTACTGTGAATAATTATNTTTTGTGATCAGCTGAGTTTGACTGAACTGTAATTACTGGATCTGGATCTGAACTGGATTTCAAAGGCATAATGTCAAAAACGTCATTAAGATGCTAGTTAGTTCAGTTGGTTTCCATAATGTAGATCAACCTGATGGCAGATTTCAGGTCACATTTTCACAGATATTTTAGATTCACTCCAACACATTGATTGACTGATTGATTGATTGATTGATTGATACTTTCTGTCAGTAGTTAGCTAAGCCAGCATGTTGTTTCCTGTATAAACTTCATTTCTCTCTTATCTGTTTATTTACTGTTTACTTTGTATTAATAATAAAAGTCCTATTTTCAGATCATTATTGATGTTTGATTGGTGGAGCTTGTTGCTAAGGGATATGCTGATATTTTATCCTTTATCAATGACAACATGCATTGAATTCTAACATATTTTTATAATAACTGCAGCAGTTTATTGTAAACAGCTGCAGTTTACAATAAACTGGTGGGAGTTTCTGAACATGCGTAGAAACTCCCACCACAGATTAATCTTTATGTCAAATCTTTTTATTATTTGTCAGATTTAACATATTTAATGCTTCCAGTAAATCTGCAGGGAATATTTAATAACTTACGTCTGATTTTATATCCAGTGAGTTTCAGAATTAGGTGAAAGGAGCTGGAAGCCTCTAATTATTCATCCATAAAGCCAACAGCAGCGCTGAGCGTCGGAAGCCATTAGGTTCTGATTATTTTATAGGAATAATTTATCAGAGCTCAGCTTCGTTCCTCATCAGGTCATTTATAACCTAGAAATTCTTCTTGTTAAATAAAAGCAGTTTAAATGTTTCTCTCCTTGTATCCAAACATCTTTTACCAAACTGGGAAAGTGTCATTATTTAAGAGTTAAAAATGTACTTTGTAAGAACCATAAAACGTCCAACCTGTCCTCAGATGAGTGAAGACTAGAGGAATCAAAGGTTTGGGTGTTCTGTCCTGTCTGAGGCAATAATTCATCCAAAATGTTTCTCTCTGCATGAAATCGATCTGATATCTGAGTTTTACTTCATCAGCTCTGTTCCTGAACACATCATCTCTGTGATGAACCTGAACGTCTCTTTGCTCCTGTGGTTGTTTTCTGGAGTTTCTGTGTTATCGCTCGGGGCCGCTGCAGCGCTGCGATGCCATCTTTAATCTTCAAACTGAGTCATTCATTCTGAAACACATATGCAACATTTATGAGTGCATGATTCAGAAGGTCACTCAGCTAAATTTGGTTCAAGATACTCTGAGACTCGGATCAGCAGTAGACGAGTCTGCAGATCTTTTTTTTTTTTTTCAGAAAAGTGAACTTGTTGCTTTTTGTGCTTGTGACTGGATGAGGATGTTTCCAACAACAAGTTAAGTTTCCCATCAGAGCTGCTTTGTCCAAACTTTCTCATTTCAACAGTTTCTATTGTCACTTGGTGTTTGTTTTTAATATTCAGATTATATGCTCATGTTGTACCTTTTTAAATGAATCTCCTCAGTTACATTCTTTAGGCCTGTAGTTTCCTAACTACAGTGTTTATGTTGACATCTGGCTCTTTACTCTGTTTAAATATTCTGATATGAATCCTCCTGCTTTGACTGTCTGCCTCTTTGCTGCATATAAAGAATATTTCTGTTATAATCTATTTTTATTCTACATTCAGTGTTTTATCATCTTCACAGATTTAGTTCAGTATGAAAAGGACAGAAGAGCTTCAGTTACTGTGAATAATTATGTTTATGGTCAGTTTTTATGTATTTAATGACATCCTTTAATATCTGTTGAAAGTGAAACATAATTTTCTGCGTTGCCGTTGGTTACAGTTTGTATTTGTTACAAACACACATCATAAAGTTTAATAAAATCAGCTGTTGTGACATCTGTGCTGCTGTTCTGCATTAGATCACCCTAACCATCTGATACATACTCCGGGTGTGTGTGTGAGTGTGTGTGTGTGTGAGTGTGTGTGTGAGCTGAAAGAAGATGACAACAGGATGAAAGATGTGATGAGATGGAAACAAATGCTAAGAGCAGGTGCATCTGCAGATGGTCACAGCAAAAGTCAGGTGACACATGCACACACACCCCTCCCACACACACACTCTCTCTCTCTCTCTCTCTCTCTCTCTCTCTCCAGGGTCTGTAAAGCTCAATGAACCATCAGTATTTTATACGAGCAGCAGAACAAACATTGTCACTCATTGACATCCCTGATGTTTCCAAACACGTGGAGCCTGTTGCAGTGTGAAATGAAGGGGCAAGCGTGTGTGTGTGTGATGCTGTCGGACTTCACAGAGCAATTTTTTCCAGAAAGGATTTGACCTTTGTGGAGGTCAGAGGTCAGAGCTGCTGAATGTTTCAGAGTTCAGGTGGAAACTGGAGATTCAGCAACATTTCACCTGAACGCAGCTCTGTTGCTATGGCGATGAGTTCTGATGTGGGTAAAATTAATAACCGTGGCCATGAAAGTAATATGAAGACATTATTATTTTACATTTTGTTCTGTACTATTTGTGCTTTTATTTGCTTCCTATTTTTAAGTGATAATAACTTTAGTGTTTTTTTACTTTAACTGAATTTAATTTATTTCTCTTTATAAATATTAATATTCTGAGTGTTTCCTCTCTAATTAACACGTTTCCTTGGTTCCAATTACTGATTATTTTTTCACTCTTTTCATTTTTCATTTTCTATAAGTGGTTTTTCTGTTAGGTCTGATTATTTTCTGTAGATGTTTCTCTGCTTTCTGTAAGTCTCTGTTTCAGTTTTTAACCTCTATAAATTATTCTCTTACGCAAAATATTTTATATTGATTTATTGATCATGGTTTTATCTGAAAACCTGTTTTTATGCTCTTCTTCCATGCGTACTTTGATTGAGTTAATGCAGTTTGGATATTTGAGCAGCAGCTCAGAACATTTGCAGTAAATTTTCCTATTTTCAAGTTTTATAACATAAATAAAGAAAAGTCATGAGATCGGTTTCAAAGTAACATAAAAAGCAACAACAGAATATAATAGTTTAAAAGTTAGTGCATGTTTAGCTTGTAAAAACTGGGTCAAAATTCAGTCATAGAAGAGAGGTTAAAGGTCAACCATCCTTCCGGTTGGGCTGATTTCTCGGGTCAGGAAGTGGGTCAGAACCGGCTGCTCTCGGGTCAGCTCTCCTTATCGGATAAATCTATTTAAATCTTCGTTCATGAGCTCAGATCCAACATGGACACTTGGTTTGGTTTGTCGGTTGAAACCAGTTTGTTGTTCCAGATGAAACCAAATCGTCTCCTCAGGAAACTGAATGAAAAACAAACAAACATTATTATAATGTCATCATGATTCATGTCTCCTCCATCAGTCCTGCTGCTTCACCAAACCTCTGCAAAAAACCCCAAAACATTTCTCTCCTTTGTCTCCGTTTTCCCATCTCTAACCGTCCTTCAGCCGGACAGCAGCTGATACTGGAACTCAGACCGCTGGAGAGAAACGCCGTCTGATGAGGTCACTGTGGTCTGTGTGTGATCACTGTGTGGTCTGTGTGTGGTCTGTGTGTGGTCAGTGTGTGGTCTGTGTGTAGTCTGTGTGTGGTCTGTGTGTGATCAGTGTGTGGTCTGTGTGTGGTCAGTGTGTGGTCTGTGTGTAGTCTGTGTGTGGTCTGTGTGTGATCAGTGTGTGGTCTGTGTGTGGTCAGTGTGTGGTCTGTGTGT
>NW_006800437.1:267806-270758 GCF_000485575.1 Poecilia formosa | reverse complement strand
TGGGTGATCAGTGTGATCAGTGTGTGGTCAGTGTGTGGTCTGTGGTCAGTGTGTGGTCAGTGGGTGATCAGTGTGATCAGTGTGTGGTCAGTGTGTGGTCTGTGGTCAGTGTGTGGTCAGTGGGTGATCAGTGTGTGGTCAGTGTGTGATCAGTGTGTGATCAGTGTGTGGTCAGTGTGGTCAGTGTGTGGTCAGTGTGTGGTCAGTGTGTGTTTCCCATCAGGACGGAGGTCAGTGTATTAATGAATCATCGATACCTAATCTGTTAGTGATTTTTAATCCAGAGCCAACATGACAGAGTTTAAATCTGAACAGAAAGAATCTTGTTTTATGCCAGAAGTTCAGGTTTTTCTTTTCCATAAGAAATTTTAAAATGTTTTCTTGCTTTTCAGTCGAGGAAAACATTTTCATTACAAGTCAGATCAGATATTAACCAAATGCTGCGGTAAACTCAGAGCAACCGGCTGAGGCTCTTCAGAATATTTTTCTATTTGGTTTGATAAACTGAACTTGACTTCACCGATTTATAATTAAGATCAAACAGGAAAGTCTGTAAACGAAATTAGATCTGGATTATAAAACAATAAAAGACAAAGAAAAGAAAAGGATGAAGTTCAGGACCGGAAGCTTCTTCAGCTCCAACATGAAGCTTCACACCTTTTATCAACACAAACACAAATGGATTTTCTCTGTGCAGCGAGGATAAGAGGTGGTAATGTATTCTGAGAAAGCTCATTTACTGCTACAAGTTATCAGGGGAGAGGAGCAGCTCAGAGGGAGAATCGGAGTAAACAGGTAAAGGTGTGTGAGGCTGTAAAGTGGAAATGGAGTGTGTTTATAGAGCACTTTTCTGTTCTTGATTAACACACAGAGTGCTTTTACACTCACAGGCCACATCGATCCGTTCACACATATTCATAAAGACTCGGTGAAGCCTTTGAACATACAGCTTCTTTCTCCGTCTGAATGAACCCGAGGCAGAGCTGCGTTCAGGATCCTGACACGTCAGGACATTACGCTTCTCCTGGAGAGGAAAATGTTAAATTCACACCGTAACGATTTGTTTCTTTTGTTTTTGAAGAACAAAAAACAAAAGAGACGTGAGACAGAAAAATCTGTGTTTATGTCTTAGGATCCATGACTATTTGGACATGTTGGATTAAAACGCTGCAGGGAGGCTGATGAGGGCGGCTCCAAATCGGCTGGGTGAGGAGAACTGCAGCAGAGTTTATGAGGTTTGTGGAAACAAGCTAACAATGTTTACTACAGCAGGTAGAGCTAACACCATTAGCAACAGCTAGCACCATTAGCAGGAGCTAGCACCATTAGCAGGCGCTAGCACCATTAGCAGGAGCTAGCACCATTAGCAGGAGCTAGCACCATTAGCAGGCGCTAGCACTATTAGCAGCAGCTAGCACTATTAGCAGCAGCTAGCACCATTAGCAGGCGCTAACGTAAAATCAAATATTGGGAGACAACAAATCGATCTTCTTTGAGAAAATGCCTTGCTAACCTTAAACAGCTTCAGCTAGCTCTCTTTGCATCGTGTTACAAACAGCAGCCATTTTGGCCAAACCGCTCCTCTTCATCTGTTCCCTTCTCATCTTCATCTCTTCTGGTCATTTCTGCATTGCCTTCTCTTTCAAAGCTCTCCAGTTCAAACTGAAAGGACGGAGCTAGCGCTGACACCTAGCTGTCATCTACCCAGGATGCATTGCAGCATGTAGATGTTTGTGTGGTAATATTTTATTACAAACAAAACAGCCTCCAGTATTCGTACTGTATTGTCTTCCTATATGAAGTAAAAGTTTCTCAAATAAAGTATATTATAAAAAAATAAATCATATTTCAGTAAAAAGTTAGAGTTGAGCTGCTGTGTGAACGCAGCTCACTGCTGACAGCCGGTAACCTGAGTGTGGCTCATGTTGAACATTTTCATAAATGCAAATACATTTTAAGTGCTTAACTTTTACTTTCTGTTTTACAATCACATGCATCACTGAGGCCCTGGACACAGAAATGTTAGTTTTGCTCTAATTAAGCCCTAAACATTTAGCTGTTGTGAGGCCTCCTGAGAGTCTAATGAAGACTTTATGCTTAATGACGAGTCATCTGGGAACTCAGAAACATTTAATCACTTTAACTCAGTTTGTAAGAACAGATCCAGATATAAAATCAGCATTCAAAGAATCTCTAAACGGGTTACTGAGCGTAACTCATCAGTTCAGAGGTTTTTCATGTAAAATCCAAGTAAAACATTTTGATTTAAACAGAAATTAAATTAAATTTCAAAGTTGGAAAAGAAAAGTTTTTTTTCCTCAGTTTAAAATCATTCAGTGTTTCATCTCTCGTCTTCTGACCCACCTTTAAATCCAAAATAATCAGAGAAACTCTGGGCTCAGCATGTTTGTCTTATTTAGATCAGATGAAGTTGAACTAAATGCACAGTTAGGTTTGGAAGATTCAGGTTAAAATCGCTGCAGACAAAACAAACTTTTATAGGATCTTATTTTCCACTCACTGCTCATGATTAACCGCATAATAAAGCACAGTTTGTCCAGACATTAGGTCCGGATCTGCCCTGAGTTAGATTAATGACATCCATTACTTCCTCCTTTACACTCATGTGTGTTTTGTCCACAAGTTACAGAGTCTCCAGAGTAAAGAGATGGAATTATTTTCAAATTAACTCCAACAGCTTCTGCAGTTGAGCTTTTAGATGGTAAAATCAGGTTTGTTTCTAACATTCAAAGTGTTTTAGTTTCAGGCCTGATAGAGCGAGCTCCAGTCCAAACCGATCCAAACCAGTCCAAACCGGTCCAAACCAGTCCAAACCAGTCCAAACTAGCCCCGGTCCAAACCGGTCCAAACCGATCCAAACCAGTCCAAACCAGTCCAAACCAGTCCAAACCAGTCCAAACCGATCCAAACCGGTCCAAACCAGTCCAAACC
>NW_006800437.1:262212-267331 GCF_000485575.1 Poecilia formosa | reverse complement strand
AAACCGATCCAAACCGGTCCAAACCAGTCCAAACCAGTCCAAACCAGTCCAAACCAGTCCAAACTAGCCTCGGTCCAAACCGGTCCAAACCGGTCCAAACCGATCCAAACCAGTCCAAACCAGTCCAAACCAGTCCAAACCAGCCCAAACCAGTCCAAACTAGCCCCGGTCCAAACTGGTCCAAACACCAGTTTCTGCCCTGCTCTTGGTTACCAGTCATCCCTTTGTAGCGTTTCTGCGGGTCAGATACTCTTTTCCAGCTTATCCTGCTTCCTCCTCTGCTCTCATTTTCTCAGCTGCTCTCTGGACCAGCTGCTGCTGCCGCCTCCATTTTCAGCTTTTTAAAAATAGTTTTTGCTGAAATGAATTTTTTTATGTGGTCGTTCATCTATTGATGAAATCCCAATCAGTCATCTGTGTGAACGGTTCATGACCCCAAGTGACCTGCAGAAGTAGAACATAGCATTAAAAATCCTTTTAAGACAGTATTTACCTTCCCTGTAATCTGAAATCATCTGTGTTTTATGCACAAGTTAAAGGATTATTGATTGATTGATTGATTAGGCAGCAGCTCCTCGGCTCTAATCCATCTGTCACATGGTGAGGGAAACCCAGACTGACCAGAACCTAGACACTAATGAAAGGCAGCTTCCTCATCATCATCATCCTCATTATCATCATCATCATCAGAGTGAAGGACAGACGTTTCCTCCAGGTCAGAACATGAACATAATAACTGCAGTAAGATTATTAAACAGGGAGATCAGGAACAAAGACTCTGGGTTCACATTTATTTCACCAACATTTATTTTCCTTCTTATGTTTTTTCTTTTGATTTCATAATTACTTTTTGCCTCCAAACTGCTGAAAACTCAAAGTATTGTGAAGGAAACCTGCCAGGCTGATATGTCATGCTTCTGCTTTTTACATCGAGATGCTGGAAGTTTTCAAACATCAGCTCCAGTCAGGACAGATTCATCTTTAAGTTTGGGTTGGTTGCGGACTTTGACTGGGTCACTCAGAGCTCTGACAGGTTCTGGATTCATCTCCATCCTGTCAGTGACGGGACGTCGCGCGGGTTTCAGGTTGGGTTTTGTTTTGGTGAATCTCTCCAGTTCCAGATTGGTGGTGGCTCTTCTGCCTGGTAACCTGGATGTTAGTGACTGGATGTCATGAAGGAAGACATTCATGGTGCAGCTGCATTACAGCATCAAACTCTTGAACTTTTGTTTTTATTGTGACATTTTGCTGATTCCATCAACTCTGTGTGTAGTCACACGGTTCTAATTAGGTTTTATTCCCATGAAGGGAAACGAGGCTCAGACTGGAGCAGAAAAACTGTTTTCCTGCTGCAAGAAGCCAAAATTATTCCCCCGGCAGATTCGAGTCAAAATATACATTTTCCTTTGTTTCTAATAGGAAATGAGGCAAAAATAATAAAGCAATGTGTCCTCCATACATATATATATACACAGACAGATGTTTGCCTATCATTCTCAATAATCAGTGGAAAACTCTTTCTTGACGTTACAGAAATGAAATCTTCCGTTCAAAGAGGTTTTGTTCTTGTTTCCACCGACAGTTTGATCTTCAGTGACGAGTTTCAGGTATTTATCGTCTTCTTGTGTCAAATCAAGATGTTTCTGTCATCCCTGAGTTTTCTTTAGGATCTTTGTTTTGTAAAAATCTCCCAGTATGTCCAGATTAATTGTCCTATAATCCAGCTGGACATTTAGTTGAATTTCTGCTTGTTCAGTGTTATTTTGTGGTAACTTTGAATTAAAGTTGGTCTGATCACCAATTTCAGTGTTTCTGCTGCTTAAACTCATTATTTTAAAGTTCAAATCTGAAAAAAAAATAATAAAAGTAAATGTGAATATTGATTAGTTTTCCTGCAGTAAGAATTATTTCTGCGTAGGTAATCTCTATATAATGTTTTCATAAAGTTTAAGCAGCCAGACTGTGAAGCTAAGTTTTGGGAATATTTGCTGTGTGTTGAACTTTTTGACACAATTTGAGCTGAGGTTGCTCCATGTCTTCAGGGTTGAATGGGGCTTCATAACTGGACCTGGGGGAATTGCAGAGAGTGTTTTGGCCGATGAACAGGACAGCTCACTGCTTACCGCTGCAGAGCTGACCGCTGGAAACACAATCAGAGGAAGGGAAGTTAGCCGCCGTGTTTCTGCTCTGCAGCAGCCTGAGACGGAAACGTCGGGTTAGCGTCAGCAGCAATCACCTCGATTCATGTGTTCAAACTGACTTCATATTCATAGATAATCATATTTTTAGTTGACTTGAAAAGTAAGATGCTGATAGAATCTCCGTATTATTTGCATGGTTGTCCATTCAGGAGTGAGTTGAGTTCCTCCGTGTCTTTCTTTCATTCCTGGAGCTTTAGCTCTTGAGGAAACGGATCAGTTCAGCGTTTCGGACTCAGATAAGCTCCTTACCGGTAAAGTCTCTGTCTGCAGGGACCGCCTCCTCACCGTTCCCTCTGCTCATGCTGCCTTACCCGCTTCGCTCCGCTGTGCGCCTCACTGACCTCAGCTCACCTTAAAGCTCCAGCAGTGAAGCTTCCTCACCCATTTAGCTTAAGAACGAAGAATTTAGAGATTTCATCATCTACAGTCCATAATATCATCAAGAGGTTCAGAGAATCTGGAGAAATCTGTACAAGTAAAGACTGAAAACCACCATTTATTGACCTTTGACCCCTTCGATAGTACTGGTTTTGGAGTTGTTAGGAGTTTTTCTGTTTAATCCTCCACAGGTTTTGAGTGATGGAGAGTTAATTAATGATGAATTGAAAAGCTTCCTCAATACGATCATTCAGTTTATGTATTTGTAAATAAACTTTATTTCTGTAGTTTCAGTCACAAATTCTTCATGTTAGGGTCTGAAGGTTCTGTGGTCCAAAGGATTCAGTCCAATGTTCTGATGAAAGGTCTGAAACTTTTTACTGGAAAGGAAGATATCTTTAGGTCAAATTTCTGATGTGAAGGAATCCACCAACTGACAGACTAAAAATCTTCTGACTGATGGATTGTTTCCTCTTCCTCTTCCTCTTCCTCGGGTTTCTCTGAGCTGAAGACGGGCCACCAGGCTGCTGTGGTTCAGGATTATCTCTTCATTTAGTGTCATTTCTCCTCAGTCTGAAGATGTTCTGTTCTCCGTTCTGTTTTAGCAGTTGAGGGAACATCCAGGGTCAGAAGGTCAGCCTGACTTCCTGTCCAGAGGGAAGGAGTGAGTTTAGAAACCGAGACGGTAATTTAAATAAATGCTGAAGTTGCTACATTGGGTTTGTGTGGATCCAAACGGTCGGGTTTGTCTCGGTTCCAGTGTGACACATTGCTGTCGGTGTTCAGTGGGCCTGACGGAGCCGCAGGCTGAGAGTTAGAGTCTGAAACATGCACTGACAAACGCTGCAGAGCATCAGAGCATCTGTGACATGATGGGAGTCCGGGGGCTTCATCAAGATGGATCCTCTGTCTTTCCAGGCCGGCTTCCAAAGCTGCAGCAGCTCCACTCATTTATTTAAATTTAGCACCTCTCATCAGAGGGATTCCTCCAAAAGAAAAGCTCCGGTGGAAATCCTCAGCTGAACGCATGAGGTGTGATGAAACCACAAAACTCTGTGTGCTCAGTCTTATTTGTAGGTTTCTTGTCATCTTGATCCCCAGACGCTGCTGCGGCCACACACACGCAAACACACACACTGAAACACACACACGCAAACGCACACACACACACACACAGTTGTGTTTTCATCACTTGTGGGGACTTCACATTAATTTCTGCAGCCTAACCCTTATCATAGCCTAACCCAAAAAAAATTTCCCTCCTGGGGACCAAGAAAATGTCCCCACAGGGAGCAATGGTCCCCATAACCCCACATTGTAGACAGAAATAGGTTCCCATAAGGATATATAAACCTGGTACACACACACACTGCAGGCATGTCTTCCCTGTGGCCTTTTGTGTGTGAATTGATGTTCTGTGGAAGATAAAATGGAGCCCTCTGGGTAGAAATGGCTCCACTGAATTCCCTGCACCTCTCTGTGAGAAGTGAAGGAACCCGTCTGAGTGGAAACGAGTGGAGGTGTAGCTGCAGAGCAGATCCATCACATCTTTCTCCCTCCTCTTTCTTTTCGTTGTCTAATCCTCGCTATCTTCCTCCAGGTGTTTCTATCATCCCATCCTCTCTCCCTCTTCATCATCCTGTCATTCTTTTCTTGTCAAATTAGGCGTTATATATATTTTTACATTTCCACATATTCTCTCTTTTCCTTCCCCTCCTTTATCCCATTTGATTCCTTTCATCCTCCATCCTTTCCTCTTCTCTGTGGATCCGTCCTGCTTTCTAACGTCACTCGGCCGTTTCCTCCTCCTGATAAGCCTCCACTTCGCTCAGCCTAATATTTCTCCTCTCTCTTATCTCTCTCTGGTTCTTTATCAGTTTTTACACCTTAACCTCTAAATCGCTTCCTTTATTTTTTCTTCCTTTGGCGACATGATAATCTGCTGTTGGTTTCTGTCCTGGTTTATCTTTGTGTACTCTGCCTTCCTCAGTGTTTCCCTCTGACTCATTACCATACAGTGTGGGGTCAGTCAGGGCCAGCAGAGGTCGGTTCTGACGGCCGAAAAATGTCAGTAATGTGATTTAACGGCAGTAAAACAGAGTTCAGTCAGTCGTTATCTGGTGCTCCTGCAGAGATGAGCTCAAACACGTTACGGTCAGACGATACCAAAACTATTCAGTAAAACAAAAGCATCACACTACAAACAATAATGGCTTTTATCAAAATCACTGGAGATGCAATCATTGATTCCTCTGCTGTTCATATTTTCACATCCCAGAACCAACAGGACCGGATTCAGTCTGTTTCCCTCCTGATGGTCCGGTAGACCCGGTTCTCTTCTCCCGTCTCCAGCTGCTGTGAGTAAACTGTGGTTCTCTTCCTCTCTGCTCTGAGTCAAACCAACATGTTCCCCTCCAGGCCTGTGGGGGCGCTGCACCAAGAACCACTAAGGGAAACAACACAAAATCCTTCTCTGAATATCTTTCAGGTTTCAGCAGCTAATAAAGAAAAACAGTTTTTGAAAAGGTACAAATATAAAA
>NW_006800437.1:228596-248816 GCF_000485575.1 Poecilia formosa | reverse complement strand
TCCATCCATCCATCCATCCATCCATCCATCCATCCATCCATCCCTCCATCCGTCCATCCATCCATACTGAAATGAAACAGAAAACGTAATTTATCAGGACTTGAACCAGAAAGAGGCAAGAAAAGGTAAAAGTGGTCAAATCTTTATCTGACTGATTTAAATGTCACTGGAATGAAAAGCGAGAAGCTGCTGAGTAGCGAGGCGCCGCTCTGCTCTTCTGATGCTAATGCAATGCATCATTCCTGAGAAATGGATCGGCTAATTACTGTCAGTAATTAGACTTACCCCACAGCGAATGAGAGAACGATGAGTCATTATGAGGTCTGCTGACAGGCTCCATCTTTATGTCTTTACACTTTATTAATTATTGACCTTAAATTATGAATTTAACAAAAGTGAACTGATCTGAAATAACCAAGTAACTGTAACTATGGTAACTTTAATTATTCAGAAGAGGAAAAACAAAACGTGATCTCACAAAGAGGTCAAACCTTTTGGTCCCAAAGACAAAGATCCATTTTGATGAAGTCAGTCAGGTACCTGGAGGCTCTCCTGAAAATATACTCAGCTTCAACAGGATGACGTAAAACAGCGAATATCCTAATCCTGACAGCGAACATCGCAGAGCATCGTCTTCATCAACCGAGTCGATAAAATCTGTCAGAATCTGTGACTGAGGCTCAGAAGCTGACGCGGTCTGGATGTTTCTGGTTCAAGTTCAGCTTTATCTTCCCAGGTGTTGCTGTGTCTCTTGACTCCCAGTCAGTTTTCACCGTCGACCGGATCGGGCCCACATGAGTCCAGCCCTGATCGGTCAGTAAGACCAGAAAAGTCCATTTAACAGAGACGTGTGGCGCCTCAAACCCACAGGAAGTGATTTTATTGTTTCGCTTAAAGAATCTGAACAATGTGTTTGTAGTTTTATGTCAGGTTGATCCGTGGACTCACACAGGTCCAAACTCCTCCAGCAGGCGCAGATTGATGCCATTTGTGTATCTTATGTTTGAGGTTACATCTGCTCCTAACTTTAATCTGGGTTTCATCTTTTAGTAAAAATTAAACCCACGTTTTTGTTTTCTAAAAATGTAACTGGTTTCCAACACACAGATGAAAACATGAAGGCATGCTTCTGCTTCTGTTTCTCCTCAGGTCTGTTATGAAAAGCTGATTCATTTCCATGCTCTCCTCTGTGCATTTGCATGACTGTTACTGGAAACTGTTTGGCTGATCATAAATCAAAGTCAGCCCAGACCCAAAGTCCCCAAAGCAGAACAGAAAAGAATAGAGTTCAGATGGGGCAGGCAGCAGAAAGTAATAAGTTTATAAAGTCAGTGGTTTGAATCAATCAGATTCTTTGCATTTTGCTGAGTCAGCTCTTGGGCAAAATAAAAACACACCACCAATCTGCTGCAGAGAAAAATAAGGTTTCAGAGTTTATGATTGCAATGCCAGCAGAGCAGAAGTCCTGATTTGGTGAAGCAGGAAGAGGTCGAGTCCTGCAGCCATGCTGGACGGTCTGGAGTCGCCTGCCAGGCCTCCTGGTGTCTGCAGCTGGTCAGAGATTCAGGAGAGAATCAGGAGAATTCACAGCATGAGGCGCGGTCCAGACTGAACATCTGGACCGAATCAGAGCAGGAAGTTCAGAGGTTTAAAATGACCAGACAGCGTTTCGTCTCCGCCGAGCTGGAGCTCAACAATCTGATGACTTTGTTGCTTTGCTTTGCTTTCTCTCCTTTATCTTCCATATTCCTTTCATTTTTCCTGCTCTCATTATAACGCCGCCATCTTTTCCTGCACTTAATGACATCATCCATAACAGCAGGCAGACAGTTATCCTACGCGCCGCCAGACAAATGCCTAAGTGAGCGGTGGTGTGTGTGATATGTGCCGGTGTTTTGGCTATCAGTGTGTGTTTAGTGTTAACACCACAACAGATAAACCCTCTGACTCCTGGGTTCATTATAATGACAAATGGCTGCATCAGGTGTGTGTGTGAGGTGAGAGTACACTCATACAGCAGATGCAGCAGCACACACTAAGTCAATCAGGGTTGTTTCATGATTGGATCTCATTGTGAGGAGGATTCGGCTTCCAGACAATCTGAGGCGAAACGTCGGATCCAGGCTCAGCTGTGGAACGTCACAAATTCATAAAAATATACTAACCATGAATTTATCCACGCATGGCTGGTGGTCCTGGATTTGAATCCTCTGATGGAGAGACTGCATCATGTTCTCTCTGGGTTCTCTGAGATGTTCCAACCCGACCCGGTCCGGACCCGTTGAGTCCAACTCAACCCAACTAATCATCTCTAATTGAGCCCAAAGCAAACCCAACATATTTAATCCTCCAGATCTCTGACTTTGCTCTCTGCTGGTTTATGGTGGAACTTTACGTTAACATCTTCCAGCTCCGTTCTGCCGTTGTGGCTGCAGGCGAGTCAAATCTTCTGGGATGAGTGACTGATGGGAGCGGAGGAGGGCGTGTCTGATTAACTTCTTTATTCTCTTTACCACCTCCTCCTGCCGTTAGACTGCAGTGAACAGATTCAGTCTCCTCCAGTGTTCTCAGCTCTGGATGCTATGAAGGTTTTAAAAATGAACCGCAGAACCCGACCCGACCCGGCTTCAGATCTAAGCTCTACCTCGTCTCTCATCAATGACCATATTTGATCAAAACTGCAGTAAACCAAAGTTTTGGATCAGTAACTCCAGTCAGAACAGAACCTGCAATCAGGAACACAGAAGGATTTATAAAGTTTTGGTGTTTTTCATTCCTTGTTGCCGCCCCATGAGGCATTATCACCTAAAACATGAACAGCTGAGCTCTGCAACCCATTGATCTGCATCTGTGTGGTCCGGTTCTGGATTAGCTCTGAATGGATCAGAGCTTGTTGCTCGGTGAGGATCAAGGTGTTGGATCCACTGACCGACCTGCAGAGCAGCTGAATAAAATTAAATAAATACATAAAGTGATAAATGTTCTGCTGTCAGGAATCGTTACGTTGGATAACAGAGCATCAGATCTCAGTCAGATGCTGCTACACCGAAACTTTATGTGTAACTGAAGCTAAAAAAGCCAAACCTTCATCACAGATGAAATTGTGTTGATCATTTTTCATCATCATGAAACTTGCAGCATCTGATCTGAGCCTCCTGACAGCCGACCTCATTCCGACCCAGTTTCTGCTCCTCTTCCTGACTTCATGTTCTCTGCTGGCTCACCGGCGGCTGACACGCCGCCAACCTCTCCAACACACCGACTCCATGTGATGAGATCCAGGCGTGATGACAGCGTACCTTCCAGGACCTCCTCATTTCTGTCACTGTGATCCTGAGCCGAGTCGCCTGACGTGTTTGGTGAGTGCTTGTCTTTCAGGAGGATGTGCTGCATCCTTTGTAGCTTTTTAGCATTCAGGATCTCGGAAAGATCCAAAACAATATGGATCTGGTTCTGAGAGATGTTCTGCTGCAGGAAAAGAGCTGCAGAAAGGCAGCCAGACCTGATGGGGGCAGTAGAGTTTCAACACGATGTTTAAGAGTGAGAATCTGTCTGAATGGAGGAAAATGTTCTGGTTTTTAGGAACAAGAGAGACTTAGCGGCTGCAGAGGGATGAAGCGAGTCAAACTGGGAGTTCTGGGAAAGAGAGATGGAAGCTAGGCTAACGTCAGACGTTAGCATGAGCTGCTGTACGGTTCATACATGCTCTGTGATAATGTCCAATATTCTCACACCTGAAATGGACAATATGCAAAATGCTTTGCACACAATAAAACAACAACATGCAGTAGATGAAATGACTTGTTTAATTTGTGATGATTATAACTACTGGGGAAGTTTGTATGAGCAGGAAAACATTAACATTCCACTGCACCTGAGCCTTCATAGCTGCAAATAGCAGTAATCTGGATTCTTTCTGAACACTGTAATTTAGTGGGAACATAAACATTTCAGTTTCAGGAATAAAACGTGTTTTATCACAGCGTCCATCTCCAACAGCTGGCACAGAGGAGATATTAGGAAACAGATGAGGCGCTGCCAACCTGCCGACTCTGTGGCTCTGCTGACTGAACGCGCCGCCGAGCCCTGAATGCTAACAGCAGCAACAATGAGCCTGTTTGTCTTCCTCCTGATAACTTCAGCAGCAGAATGGATCGCCTGACCTTCAGAGAAACTTGGAGTGTTCAGAGTAAATTACACTAAAGACAGAAGATTTATAGCCTTTTGATATTGAATATTTTTATGCACGTTATACTTTCAAGCCTGTAAAACTAAAACACCTTTAATTTAGGGAAACATGTAAACTGTGTTAGTTGATGCTGAAGCTCTGTTCACATCAAAATGATTTTACACATCAGGAGTTTCAGTAAAACTAAAGATGCATCAGAAAGAAACACTTTAAACAGAGGAGACGTTTTGCTGTAATTGGATATTTTGAGCTTTTTGAAGTTTGTAGTTTAAGTTTCCATGTTGAGTGTGTTTCTCAGATCCTATTAAGTTTGTGTCACAGCAGCTGCAGGCTGATGATCCGTTCTAAAAGGTGCAGATCTACGCTGCGTTCGGTGTCACTCCGTGTGTTTGCCTGTCTGTCTGCCTGCGTCTCTCTTGCTGCTTTAATTAGTTCTCCCACAGTAATCACTCAACCCTGTTCTCATTATTGGTGTTGCCATGGCAGCACTCCCAGGTATCAGGATCCCTGACATGGTGGGAATGGTGCACTGCTGATCTGATGATGCTTGCAACATGTGAAGCATTTCATAAACTGGAGCAGCTGCAGAGCGCCGACTTGTTCAAGCAGGGGTTTTTTTTTTTTGCATGCATGCATTGCAAATAAGTTCTTAGTTATTACTGAACAGTGAGAAACTTCTGCTTAGTAAAATGAAATGTAAAGCTTCAGTGTTATGCAAAGGTAAAGAGTTCTGCAGCTTCATTTTGGTTTTATGCATTAAATACATTCATGTTTTCTCCTGACAGGTCATGGAGACATCAGAGACTTCCTGCATTTATTCTGGGTTTTATGAAGCTGTTCTGCTTCAAAAGTTTGTTAGAAAACATTAAGAAACATGAAGATCCAGGAACAGAACCAACCCGCTTCATGGTTGAAGCTGGGTTTGTTCTGGTCAGTGCAGCGAATGGACCCAAACGCAGAACTTAGAGAAAAGGTCCATAAATTAAAGATGAATGGACCGAAATAAAAACTATTCTAGAAGAAAAGCTGTTAGAAGCGACAGAGATTCACCTTCCAGGAGGAAAACAGCCCTGAACACATTCTTGTTTTAGAATGGCTTAGTCAAAGTAAAGGACAAAATGCTAATGAGTATCCTAATTTTGCAGCAGGTTTTATAGAGTATTCACTATAAGTTGAAACTGTTTCCATCCTATGAACTGAAGGAAAAACCACAGCAGCCGTTTGTCCTTTAATATTCATTTACTGCCTGTCACAACCATACACTGATTATTTATGTTTACAAAAACCTGATCATAGAATTGATCATGTTGTAATAATTGTTCAAAACCAGAATGAAGACGTGACATTTTGATAAGTCAGAAAACGTCCTGGAGTTTGGATCTGCTCTTGACTTTGATGAGATGTTTTGTTTCTTTTCAACAAAGGCACACAATGTGATTTAAAGGAATTATGTGGGTGGTTTTAACAATTATAACAATAGACCCTTGATTTCACAGAGAGGCGGAAAAGATTACTCTAATTTCTGAGCAACAAAATTGCCTTTCTGCCGTAAGCGCTGAAGATTCAGCTTCTTCTCTTCCTGTTTGGTTTAAAAAAAAATCAGAACCATCAGAACCTCTCTCTGTTTTGGAACAGAATCCAGCCCTCAGCATCACTGATCCTCCACCTTACAGCTCAGCTGCTGGTTCCCAGTCAGACTGAGTGGCTGGATGCAGAGAACTGAAACTAGAACTAAAAGTGTGTCAGAGGATTCATAAATCCATGTATGGACAGGAATATTTCATGTTATTCCTGTTTAACGTCAGCTGGACGTTTGTTTGGGACAAACCCAAAGTTCCTGTGAGACGAGCCGGATGAGAGCGAAGGTTTTTAACGAGGCGCTGCGAGTCGAGGAGAGGCTTCATAACAGAGCAGCAGAGAAAACTTTAATAACTGCACCATGTTGTACTGAGCTCCTTCCATTAAGCTGGCTGGTGTATGTGTGTGTGTGTGTGTGTGTGTGTGTGTGTGTGTGTGTGTGGATAGAGATCCCTCTGTGCTCTCACAGCCTGGTAATTGGGGATCTGCAGTGGGATTGCTGACACATGACTTGTTGTAGCTGGGAGGGCTGCATGCGGCGAAACAAAAGATGTTAAAGCTTCCAGTTCCTGCAGCTGCTCCGGATCAAACAGAACCTGGTTCCTGACGGCCACCAGAACCTGCTGCTTCATCCCAGCTCTGCTTTTCTTCACCACTTATGATCTGCTGCCTCATACATCAAACCGTTCTGCAGCCGGAGTTCAAAGGTCAGTTTCTGAGGGTCAAAGGAGAACGTCTCTGTTTCTGCAGATCCTGTCGGGTCCTGAGTTGTTGGAGTTGCTTTCAGGTTTGTTTGTTCTGTTCTCAGTTTCTTTCATTAAGTCAGTTTGTCATTTTGTTTATTTCCAGTTATTCTTCGTTTCTTGCTCTGCTGATTCTTTAATGTTGCCCTCGCTCGCCCCTGAGTCAGCCTCTCTCTCCTCACACCTGCTACCTGTCCGGTCTGTACTTCCAGCATTCCCAGTATTCATTCCTCCTCTGGCAGCTTCGTCATCTGAGCTTCAATAAAACGATCCGACCGGATATCAGACCAGAGGAGCAGATGTTTTAAAAATAATGATAATAATACCGTAAAGTAAAAACAAAGTAACAAACTCAGAGCAGTTTCTGTCTTCCAGGTGAAACATTTAGAGATGATTTATGAACAATAAGTGACATTTTACTTTAGTGGAAATATCTTTCATATTGATCGTCGTCGTGCTCAGCCTCTCTCAGCTCCAACACTGAACCTTTATATTTATAATCAAGCAGAACTTCACAAATATCTGAAAAATCTCAGCATTTTATTAATATTCTCTCAACGTTTCACATTCAAATCAGAATACAGGGACACGTCCTGCAGAGTGGCATTAATGAAGCTTTCTCTGAGTTTTGGTGTTTTCAGTTCATTTTCCTGTTTTCAGACAGGAGATAGATTGATAAAGTGAAAGAAAATGTTCCTGCTGTCCGAACCTTATTTTTCCAGAATGCTAACTGAATGCAGGAAACAAACTGGGAAGATTATAAGACGTGAGCTGAATGAGGGCGATGCCTGCTGAACGGAGAGAAGACGACTCCCCTCTGGCTGTCAGCGGTTTCATCCTGCAGACTGTTAGAAGTCAAGCGACTGAAGCAGCTGGAAGCTGCAGAGCTGGGAAAGTCTCCACCGCTGGTTTTCAGATGGAGCAACGCTGCAGATATTCTTTGTCGTTGTCAGAATGAGTCATCCTGCAGCCTGCAACACACAGCCTGCCAGGAGTCTCATTACAATGAGTTAAACACATGTCATCACCTTCTCCCTCCTCCACAGCCGTCCATCCGCCCCCTCAGCCCCGTTTTAGGCTCCTGTTCTCAGCTCTGCTGCAGGTCCGTTCACACACATCTGATTTCATCTGCTCTTCCTCCTGAACTCTTTATTTGGTGTCGCTACACATTAAGACTCTAAGCTCATGTTTCTAAGTCACTGAAGTCACAATGCTTGACAGGATTTCTGAACTCTGAAGGGATTTTCTGGTTCCCATTTGTATTTTTTAGTTCTGTTCCAGGATTATTCCCTGGTGCTTTTACTCATCGCTCTGTTTCTGTCCATCTGCACAAATCCAGCTTTCACTATTCCACTTTTGATTTTCTTCTTCTTCTAACCACCTCATTCCTGAATTCATCTACAGTTACAGTCAAGCAGATATACTTAAAGTGTAGATCTTAAATTTGAGAACTGACAGAAACTAGATATTTAGCAGTTAATATAAATGCACAAGTGTACAGTGACTGAAACGCTAAATCTGCAAATATTTGGGATCTTTCCCCTGGAAATGCTGATAACTGCTTATTTTAATAGTTCAGTAAATTGTAAATCCACCCAAAGGAAACCGTCTTTCCATAGAAGCTGACAGCTACTGTCTTCCTGGATTGTAGCCAATCAGGACAGAGGACAAACAATGCTGCTCCTGGATTGGCTGCTGTGGAAATGCGAGACAATAGCGTAGCATTGTAGCATTGTGTTTTAGTATTTCAGCTTGCCAAGCTTCATTTTCTTTGAAAAATCTTTATTTTTAAATATACTTTAAAAATAAAATCAGCAAAAAAATTAATAGTTTTCTTAATTTGGACGTTTTACAGGAAAATGTGTGACTAATGAACCTGAAACAGTTGGTGGTTCCCTGTACACACAAACTCTGACCACCAGATGGATCTGAACTGCTTCCCTGGTATGTGTGAAATATGCATCAACAGGAAATAGAGGAAAGTGTGCTAAAGTTCTGGATGTGTTGTTTCAGACTGGTGTCCAGAACCAGTAGTGCTGTGAGGAGGATTTTTATTTTTTATGAATTACTGGAGGAGAAAGCTGCTGGTCTAAGGGTGTTGGTGAATTTCCAGTTTGTGTGTTTTATGTGTGAATCATGTGAAACGTCACTGAAATGTCAAAATGATCAATAATGACTCCAGTTAAATTGTTTCTCTTGTCTGAAGGGATTCAAGTAACTTTTCAGTCAATAAACGACCAGAGGAATTCATGTGAAAACATGCTGCTAAACTTTTCCTTTAAATGCCATCAATTAATGTTTAATATGAAGTTCATGTTGTTTTTTCTGATTTGCAGAAAACAAACATTTTTACCAAAAGACTCAAAGATAACTGAACAGAACCGTTCACCACATGACAACCTGCAAAAAGAAAACTTTCAGTTTCTGACCTGAACTGAAAAGCTTTAAGATGCAGTGACTCTGATCAGAGCAGAAAGTGACATAACCTTCTCAATTCTGTGCATGTTAATGTTTGCTTCTAGAGTTAATTTACTAAATGAGAAATAGAAACACATTTACTGAATGAGTTCTGACGTAGAGAAACGGGATGCTTGTTCCCCGTTAATCCACTGAAACAAGCAGCAGCCGTCGTCCTCAAGGACCAGAAAAGTTTGACTTTCTCTGAGTCGTAGTTGACATACATGTGAGTGAACGATCGTCACAATATTTACTCTCATATCGCCGCCGCCCTCTCTGTTGTTCCTGCGTGAGATTCTCAGGAGGAATCAGAGGGAAACGGCTCTCTGTAGTCGAGACAACTGAAATGAGTGCAGTCTGTCCAAGCTAAAAATATTTCCCCATCAGTCTCTGCCTCTCTTCTACTGTCACTTTAACTTTCAGTCTCGCCTACTTTATCTCCCTTTGCGTCTTGCGATTCTCAGCCTAAACTTTCAGGTGAAACAAAAGTCAGATTTCATCGACAAGCTGCAAAAAGCCAAACTATTTCAGTGCATAGAAACTTATCACACACGCTTAGAAAACCAGGCTTGATGATTAAAAGCCTGGTTTATGACAAACAGAAGAATGTGATTGGATATTAGGATGGTGACGAACTATTGCACAAGTTTCCCTAAAAATATCAGATAAATCTTAATTTCAGTTAATGTCAGTTTCACTAAAATGTTTTATGCCTTTATGCCTTCTTTATTCACTGAAGATCACAGACCCACTGACGTCCTGTCGCCAAGCGGTTAGCGCTCAGACTCATCAGGCTGGTCGGTGTGCAGCCATGAGGGGCTTCGGTCCTCTATCATTTAGCTCAGCGTGAGCCGAGCAGCAGAGCTTAATGCAACACACATCACACCGTCCTGCTTCCAGCCGTTTCCAGGAACGCCACTGATCTTGTTGCTCTTTTTCTCATTTCATATCTTTTTATTAAGGAAAGAGAAAAACTGCAGATGAACCCTGAACTGTTGCTCTGATTTAAATGATATCGAGTCTGGAGGCTTCAGCTGGTCAAGATCAATCAGTGACCATTAATCAATGAGTCATTAGATCCCTGCAGACTAGCAGCAGTGGTTGGGTGTGGCTGAACTTTGACCTGGATGAACAGCCAAAATGACAAAGATGGCCAGTGTTATGACAAAACTTTGTTTTATTTCAATCAAACAGTTTTATCTGTAAAGCCCCTTCATGCTGGAGGCAGATCTCTGGAAATACATAATGAAGAGTGTAACCTGCACACAATAAGAAACCCGTATTTTATTTTGGCGGGTCAAACTGACAGCACCCTTTAAGTTCCGGGTCACAGGTGACTCGGATCTCAATCGCTGTTGCTGCTGTCGCTGTGGCCAGCTGCTCGTCTCGGCGTCTTCTAAACTTATAGAAGGATACGGCTGGATCGAGGCTTACTAAAAGGGCCGAAGGATTGAATTGGGTGTTTCCTGTCGACGGTGAGTCGTTTAATTTACGTACTTTGTTTTCTTTGGAAATAGAAATGCGGTGGCGACACGCCCACTTAATCTGTGCATTAATGACTGAAAAGTTTATTTATTGATTTAAAAGGTCATTTTCTTTTTGTTAATTTTGTGGCCGAATAGATTATATATTGTTAAAATATTAAATAGGCCTTTTGATTTTTGTAGATTCGTCCTTTTAGGACAGTTTTAGTTATTTTTGTTTTTTATTGGGGAGTTGCGCAACGAAATAAAATGAAAAAAAAATGTTTATTGAAACGATATGGAAGTCAATTAAGTTTAATTGACTGCGTCAATTAAACTTAGATATAATGTGAAAGTGCACTTTAATTTGATCTGTACCGGTAACTTTAACTTGATTTGTACCTTTGACCGGTAACTTTAATAAGGTCTATACCCTTGATTTGAATCTGAATGTAACTTTGAATTTGATCGCGATCTTTAATTGGAAATTCATTTGAAAAATTCATGAGAAAACACTTTATGGAATATAGTTATTTGTTTATTTTTTTGTAATTGTTGAATGTTTCTTTATTTTAGATAACAGTTTAACAATGTTTAAACATGACAGCTAATTTGTTTTATTTTTATTCATGACCTTGTTTAGGTCAGGTTTTTTTCCCACCCCCTGTGTCACGTCAGGATGGCGAGCTGCCGGATCACCGCAGCTTCGCGGTAGGATTTAAATGAACCAAGCCGTTTTCTCATTGTGGACCTATTTGCTCTGGATCATGGACAAAAAGGGAAAAAAAACAATCAAATATTGATTGATAGACTATTGATCACCTTGGATTCATGAATGGACCAAAATAGAAACTCTTGGGTGACATCAGGGTTTATTGTTTTTGTTGCTGAGTGCTTGTTTTTTTTTCCTTGTTGTGTTTTTGGTTATATTATAGAAAATCACTGTTATTATAAATATTATTATTATTGCATATCTTCATATATATATGAAAGAAAAAAACAAGTTGAATACAATAACTTAAACATACTTTTGTCTAATGGTATTTTATTCGCACCCACGGGCTCCATAGCCGAATCTATCTGAGCGCCATTTGTTATATTTGGCCGTAGTCAGGCGCCTAGCCTTAACTAGCGTTACAAGAGTTTCACTTTAGGTTTTATTTCCTTAACAAGAGGAAACAGATTGTTTCTATACAGCTCTCATTGTTTTACATCAGAATATTTTTGCGCTGCTCCAGTCAGACATTTATAATGCTGCCAGCTTGTTGTGGAGGAATGTCACCATCAAGGCTTCGCTTTGTCAAAAAAAAAGATTCACCTGCTTTTTACCAAACTTATTGTGATATTCAGCCTTTAAAAGCTTCTGCAGAGCAAAGCATCAGCTCTTCCTCTCAGAACGCTTTAATTCAGCTTTTATCCTCCGTCTCCTTGGCGACCTCCAGTGATTTTAGCCTGAGGTCAGCGTGAGGTCAGCGGCAGAGCCAGACGTTTTTGTTCTGCTTATTGATCCAGTTTGAATCCTCCACTGACTGAGGCCAGAGCAGAACTCAGAGTAATGAGGATTCCCACAAAAAGACCCAGATGCTTCTGACAAAGATCAGAGAATCCAGGTTTTATTGGAGCCGTTGGGAAAACAAGCCGCCTTCCCATCTCCAGTTTCTGTTGTAGTCCAGATCAACATCAGTTTCATGAAGCTGCTAAACAATCGTTCATTAGACGGTAGAATCTGGATCAGAAAAAAGTTCTGCATGGAGGAGGCTACTGATGACCTTTCACCTTCCTGCTGGTGCAACATGCAGGCCTCTCACCTGAACCTCGGTGCTCCTCGATCAAATGGCATCCAGACCTCGTTATCATTTTAATAACCTGCTTTTCTCCTGCTTTTCTCCTGGTTTTCTTCCTGTTTTGGACCTTCTGCTGCTTCGGCCCTTTTGGTGGTGGATTTATTCCCTGGTTAGTTTTTGTTGGCCCGACCCGAAGCGCTCCTCGTTTCCTCTTCTCCCTCTTCCAGCTCCGTTTCTCCTCTTCCTCCATCATGTTTCCACCGTTTCTCCTGCTGCTTGCTCCCGTCTCCTCCGCTCCGTTTTGAGTTTCCACCAGCAGCATTCCTCTTTTCTTTGACAGTAAAAGAGAAGAATGTCTATCACTTTTCTCCTGTAATATTTTCATACTTTATTATTAAATGTCCCACCGATATTTTATAATTACTGACCATTTTATTAAAACTATTGAAAAATAATTATGCGCCCTGGTATCCTGCAGCTCTGTGCCAGTTCAGACTCATAACCTCTGGATGTATTCTGGTCTTTAAGTCTCATTTATTTCTTCACAGCTCCTCAAATTTTACTGTTCATTTTTCAAATAAAGTTCAGCATGCTGCAGCCTTTGCTCCAGCTGGGCTGCAGGTAGCTCTCTCTGCTCTCCTCTCTTCCTTGTTGTTTTTTTATCTTATAATTTTTTAGCTCCACATACAGAAAGCAGAATGCGGGCGGCTTTGACTAGGCCGCTGCAGCTCCAGCATGCTGGTCCTTTGGCTCTGCTCTGAGCTGTCTGTGGTTTGGGTTTGTTCCTGAGTTGGAGCCGATCAGGACTCTGGTGGTCCGTTAAACTCTTCAGGCTCTTTTCAAGCTGTTCCAGCACAATTTTCACTTTTCACTCTGCAGAATGTGAATCAATATCAGGTGAAAAACAGGATTTTGTGGCTATGTGACAGGAAACTCCTGCATAGAATGAAAATTAATATGGAAATTTGACCAAAATAAACCTTTAGTGACATTATTTAAATAAATAATCATGTTTCTGTGTTGTTTCTTTACTCTGTTCATCCTTTAAAGGTCAAACTGAAACAGACTTACCGAATATAACAGAGGAAGTAAATAATAGGAGGGAAACGTAAAGGAAAGAGGTGAAGCTGGAGACTGACACAGATAGACAAATTAAAGGGATTAGATGCCTCATTCCCCCTAATTCCCTTATCAGCTCCTCCCACAGCCTGGCTGCCACCGCCGTGTTTACATGACCTCATCTCCCATCAGGCAGAATATTCATGGACCACATTATGCTAAGTCTCCTGTTTACCTACATAATCCCTGGCGGACAGACAACCTGCAGCCGCTTCCTGGACAGGAGCTCGCTGTGAGGCGGAGAGCCGCCTCTGGTGAGGAAGAGCGACTGGACTCCCTTCTGATGTAAAGGTCAAGGGTCAGAAAAGGCTCATCTATTTCTGAGACGATGTCACCTCAGTCACTCGTCTCACCTGAAACGATCCTGGAAAAAAAACTCTAAAGAACAGGAGACGGAGAACAGCCTGTCTGCATGAACCTCAGAGAGCATTACACCTGGACAGGGGCCTAGTCAAAGCCCAAAGTCACTTGACTTTCCTCAAACTGATGTTAGAGCGACACCAGACCAGATATTATTATTATTATTATTATTACTGTTGTTTGAAGGAGAAAATCTTCAATTTAAAACAAGGTTAGTTTTGCAAATTGAACTAAATTATGGGATGTATTCATATAAACTCTTAGTTTCTGTGGCAGAAAAACAGAAGAAAGAGAAAAAAAATAACCTCATTTTTTCCCTAAAAGAATCAACAAACATCAGAAGAAATTCATAAAACTGCATCTCTAAATATAAGAAGGAAACAAAAAAGGGAAAAACTTATACAGGACAGAAAATAAATCTGAATAATAAACCATCACTGAGGCGATAAAAACCTTTAAATCATAAAACCTCCTGCATGATAATGTTTGCTTCTCTCATTGACTCAGTTACTAAGAATCTCAGTAAAAACCTGCAGAAGTTTTTCAGTCGATCTGCAGCAACAGGAATCACTGACGACAGCAGACGAGACGCAGAAACCACAAATTCATGACCTACTTTCTAAAACAAAGAACAGAACTGAGCTCTGACATGAAGCTGAAGCTGGAAAGTCATTTTACAAAATGTCAAATGTTTTTTATGTGGAGTAATTCAGCCGTTACTGAAACAGGAAGGAAACAAACAGATGAGGTTTGATCCAGACGCATCAGGCGACTTCCTGCTCTGATTTCTGGTTAAGAACAGAAAAACCTGGAAGAGGACGAGTTGGTCTGTTTGGTCAAATCAGTGAGCAGCCTGTTTGTTTGGAGTTGGGTTTAGATTTTGACTAGACCATTCAAACGCCACCATAGAGATTTTTGTTGCCAGTCAGAGGTGGATTTACAGACGTGTTTTAAATCTCTGACCTGCTGTTTGGGAAGTGAAGTCCCAAACCGACGCCGCACCGTTTCCCTCAGGACCGTCCAATCAGAGCTGGAGTTCCTCTAGTTATTAAAGTTCTATATAGACACTTACTGAACCTGGTTTTAACAAAATAACTCACAGAATCTACATGTGAGACTAAAAACAATATGTGGAGAAAATGAGCAACATTTTCCCTTGGAAACCACATTTTACTGCTAAGTTATTGAATAAATAGACAAATGAGCTCAATAAAAAAGATATTTATAGTTTTTAATCTTTTAATCCACCATCAGATTGGATCAAAGTTCATCTTTCCAGAGTTTCAGGAAGTCTTAATGTGACTGTGGACGCTGACATTAGCATTAGCTGTACATGTTTTGTAGCAGCTAATTTAGGCTAGCATAGCATTGAGATGCTAATTTAAGCTAGCATAGCTTTTCTGCTAGGCTAACTCCTTTTAGCACAACGACAGTCTTTCCCAGCGTCCAATCAGATGGTTATGCTGAATCCTCAGTGGGTCAGAAATGGATTTGTCCTCCATCACTGTTAGCGGATGTTGCTTGTGCGTCAGATTTACAGATGTACCACAAACACACGAATACAAAGGTTCCACTGGGAACCTTTTTCATTAAAATGATATCTAACAGCTTTAAAATTTTAAAACAATAAAATATACTTGATTGATTAATCAAAATTAACCCATTAAAGTCTGGGCCCTTAAGTAATGACATTGGTATCAACGATACTGGCCCTGGATTTACCTGCAGAATCACTGCTCTGCCAAGCAGTGAGTTGAACTATTCTGTTTTCTTCTAAAGTTCATAAACTTTGTTGAGTTCAGAAAGTCTGAGTCACTTTTCATGAAGCACAGTGAGTGAAGAAGAGTCTGCGTCTGTTTACACACAGGCCTCTTTGTAAACTCAACATCTTGGTCCTCATAATGCAGAGATGGACGTGGCAGGAAGTGTGATCAGAATGGTGATTCTGCACAGAGCCACCGGGGGCCCGACAGCAGAGAGACATCTGCACGGTGTGCGGAGAATTTTAATCGCAGAACCGAGTCGACACCTTGGAGGCGTCAGAAAACGGATGATAAAGGAGAATAAAGAGAAGCAGAGAGAAAAGGAAGGAAGAGCCATGCTGCTGTTGAGTCTTACTGTTCAGATGGACATTTAAATGTAAAGCAAAGCAAAACTAAAGCAGATTCACAAAGATGGCAAACCTTTAGAAAGTTCAGAGGCAGGAAAGGAAACTTCCTGTAAATATGTTTAACTCAGATGAGTCAGTTTAATGGCCTCCTGATCTTCTGTGCTGAACTGTTTCTAGTAGTTAAACCCCAAACCCTCTGGGCTGGTTTAACGGGTTCATCAGTGACCCAGTGACGTTATCCACGTTGCTCCAGGGCTGCTCACAGACATTTGGAGGGTCAGGGGAGCGTGGAAAGGAACCCACCAGAATAAAAGTCCATCACCCAGGAACTTTATGTTCTAAATGAAAATCAAATCAGATTTTATGTGTTTAGCACATTTCAGCAGAAGGCATTTCAAAGAGCTTTTCATCATAACAAACAAAAACACAAAGTCATGCAACATAGAATCAACAATCAAAACATTACATTAAGTCAAGTGTCATCTTTAAATCTGTAATTGATAACGTTTCAAATGAAACTCTAACCAGGTGGGTTTTTAGTTGAGATTTAAAGGAAGTCAGTGTTTCAGCAGTTTTACAGTTTCCTGGAAGTCTGTTCCAGATTTGTGGTGCATAGAAGCTGAATGCTGCTTCTCCTCGTTTGGTTCTGGTTCTGTTACATTAAACTGAATGAGCTCTCTCATTCCTGACAGAAACAGAAAAGTATTGAGGTTTTCTGTTCATTAGGGTCAATTATAACTTTCCTTGTGTTTTGCTGCTCCAGTTTACTGACTGCCTTCAACTTAATCTGTTAATCTGTTAATCTGTGTTTATTCCCTTCTCAACATCATAACTTCTGCTCACTGTCAGATAAGTTATATTTTTCTGCTGTCCAGGAAGTTTGTGCTTTAAAACTTAATGTGATATTTTATAACAAGGGACTGTCTTGTGATGCATAAAGCACCATAAGGCTGCATGACATTAATAATCATATTGCATTATTTGACCCTTTTATACATTTTCTAAAGGTCTGCAGGACTTTCAGGCAGATTTGATGCGAACCTGTTTTGTCTCGTTTGTGAAGCTTCTTCTTCTCTGCTGGCCTGAGCTCCGTCCATGTGTCTGTTTGTCTGTTTGGTGTAGAAAAGTCTTTTCTTTTCCCCAGAATGATTTGGTTGTTTCTGCAGTTTGAGCCCGTTCTGAACCTCAGAAACGCAGCGACGTTCGCCGCCTCTCCACTGCTTCCTCTTTGCAGAACTGGAGTGCTGCTTCCCATTTGTGTTGGCGGCTCTACCAGCTTTGAATTTTCACACAATAACACTGAAGGCAATTCAATTATGAGAATGATTTACACTTGAAGTACTTGTTGCTACCCTCTTTATCAGACGCATCCAAATAAAAACTCAAGAGCTTTTCACAAAACATGATTTTACCACATTTGGATTTTGGATTAATTAAAAAACTGTTTTTGTCTGGAAGTGAATAAAAAAATGAACAGAAATAATCTCCAAGCAGCTAAAATTATCTGATCAGTCATACTCAGTGGTTATGAAACATCATCAAACTGTCGGTTTATCGTAGTTTTTCTACAAATTTTTACTTATTTGGATATAATTTACTCTTTTAACCAGGAACTCCTGATGGCTCTTTACAAATGTGCTCTGACATTAGCGTTAGCCGCTACATGTTAGCATTGAGATGCTAATTTAGGCTAGGTTATCTTGACTGATAGGCTGAATGTGTGTAGCACAACTTGAGCACAACGTCGTCCCATCCGATCGTTCAGAAGCAGAAATGAACCAGAGGAAACGCGTCGCTGCTGTTTGTGGATGTTGCTTGTGCATCAGATTTACGGCTGTACCAGAAACACATGAACATAAAGGTTCCGGCCAGCAGCAAAAGAAAAAGACAAAATATTTCAGCAACCAAAGAGTTAAATCTAGTTTAAACATAAACACTAAGTGTTTCTGGACTCCTGGATCCTCTGGAGATTTGTTTGATTTGTTTCTTGTTTATAATAATTGAATAAAAAAAGAAAACCCCTCTGGTCGTTTAGTTTTAGTTTGTACTCAGCCTTTATTATGAAACGTTTTCCACATCCCCTCGGTGCTTTCTGTCATATTTCACAGAAATTCACAGCGAGCTGCTTTTCCACTCAGCTCACCTCATTTTGAGTGGATTTCACAACCCACAGTGGGATTCAAGCCCAATAAAAACAGATCTTTGCTCTCCTCTAAGTGACAGGCCTTCTGGGCTTGTTGGGCTCACAGTGGGGAGCCAGATATTTTGGTAAATAAACCCTGCAGTTCTCCTCTGGTTCTCCTGACGTTTCTCAGTCTTTTCATGTCTGTGTCGATCTTTTCCCTCCCAACATTTTCACAGACCAACATTTAGTTTACGGGTCAAACCGACTAAAGAGGTCAAACATCTGTTCCCCTTCTTGCTGGTCCATTGTTGGTCCCATGAACAACAAAAATATTTTATGTTTTCTTTAGGAAAATTTAAAAAATTAAACACCAAAAATTTATATCATGATTTTAAGATTGAATGTTTTACAAAAAGCAAATTAACCAAGAAGTTATTTTTAATCATGACCAGTTTAAGGTCTCATTGTTTTTGGTTTTAAAAAGTAACTTTTCCCATCTCATATGCCATTATTGAAAATGTTATCACCCAAACTCTGAATTGTCAACATGAAATCTGATCATATTCTATTTATGAATTTTTGCTCAAAGTCCACCATGGGCTTTTAGACACAAAAATACCTTCAACGATTTTAATTTAAACATTTCTCCACTTATTTTGTCTTAAAAATGAAAACATTTCACTTTTCCTTCCAGGTTATTGGTTTTAATTTGGTAGTTAGATGACCTGAACACCAGGGGGCAGTGTAGTGACAGCAGCAGGAGGCGTGGCTACCTTGTCTTCAGGTGGAGAGAGAGGTTTGATTATTGATTATTGACAGACTGTCTTTGTTCTGCTTCTGCTGTTTTGCTCAGAAATGCTTTTGGGTTTTTGGCATTTCCTGGCGTTGCTGCTGTTGTCAGCAGCTGATATTAATGTGAATTATTTAGCACTCTAGATCACAAGCAAATAAGCTAATTACATAACTTAGTTTTAGGCTAACTTGGTGAAATGTGACAACACAAAACTCTGAACAAACTGTGAAAGTGAATCTGCTTGGCGGCAGAGCGGTAAATCTGTTCTTCATGTTCCTGCAGCCACACAGTTCGTCCGCTGCAGAAAAATGTTCTGTTGTTTTCTCAGATCAAATGTGTTTGCATCAGTCGCAGCTGTAAGGCGCTGAACACGCTGAGCAGAATATGTAAATAAACGTGTGATTTATGGCTGTGTGTTTTTGGTTGGTGAACAGTTTCTGCTGGCAGAAGTGATGCAAACAGAGCAAAATACTAGAGCAGGAGAGTTCAGTACCTCAGTGAGCACACAGCATCACGTATTACATACATTTTTACATTATCACATGCATTATTAAATCATGTAACAAGTCCATTCAACTATTAAAACTCAAAGAGATGAATCTCTGTTCCAGTCTCAGTTCTTTATGAGAAACATAATTATCTCAGTTTAATGTTTCTGATCATTTCTAGTTTATATTTCACTAAATCAGCTCTAAATAACCCAGACATTATTTACTGATTTATCTGAAATCAGCAGCAATTCAAACCTTCTGCCTTCATATCGAACGAGAAAACTTCCATTCAGATTCATCGCTGCAGATTTAACACACATTTCAGCGCAGAGTGTGTGCATGTGATGATGAAACATGGTGCTGGCAGCATCATGCTGTGGTCAGAGATGAAGATGATTCATAAATGTTAAATGCTGTTGGAGGCTGGAGGAGGTTCAGAAAACAGAATGGCCTATTCAAAGTCCTGACCTGAGCCCATCTGGAGTCTGTGACCAGATGGACTGATTTGGTGAAGCCAGTAGAGATAAAGCACATAGATCTGCAGCAGGAAGTGATTCTAGAGATCCGGTTTTATTTCACTAAAAATCCTTAAAGTTCAGGATCATCCATCCATTTTCTGAACACCCTGGTCTTTAGTGGGGTCAGGAGCTGCTGCTGCCTCTCCAGCTAACATTCCGGGCGAGGTCACCTGGACAGGTCACCTGGACAGGTCACCTGGACGGGTCGCCAGTCTGTCGCAGGGCAACACAGAGACAGACACACTCAGAGTACCCAGAGAGAACCCACCATGAAACTCCATGCAGAAAGACCCTGGGAATCAAACCCAGAACCTTCCTGCTGCTAGGAAACAGCTCTACCAGCTGCAGAATATTCATGTGTAGATCAACATTTTCCAGAATATTCATCGTTTTTGGAGCGGAGGAGATGAATGCAGGCAGAGAGACGCTGAGCAGCGCGACCACGACCTCCCTGACAGAGATAATCAGCTTACAGTGCTGTCTGTGTGTG
>NW_006800437.1:226313-227596 GCF_000485575.1 Poecilia formosa | reverse complement strand
CCTGGACAGGTCACCTGGACAGGTCGCCTGGACAGGTCGCCTGGACAGGTCACCTGGTCACCTGGACAGGTCACCTGGACGCCTGGACAGGTCACCTAGACAGGTCGCCTGGTCGCCTGGACAGGTTGTCTGGTCGCCTGGACAGGTCGCCTGGTCCCCTGGACAGGTTGTCTGGTCCCCTGGACAGGTCGCCTGGACAGGTCGCCTGGTCACCTGGACAGGTCACCTGGACAGGTCACCTGGACAGGTCGCCTGGTCGCCTGGACACCTGGACAGGTCACCCAGACAGGTCGCCAGTCTGTCGCAGGTCAACACAGAGACAGACAGGACACACACCTGCACACACACTCAGAGTACCCAGAGGGAACCCACCATGAAACTCCATGCAGAAAGACCCTGGGAATCAAACCCAGAACCTTCCTGCTGCTGGGAAACAGCTCTACCAACTGCACCACTGTGCAGCCCAGTTCAGGATCAACAGAGGCAAAACGAGAGTTAATAGATTATAAATACATATTTCTAACTTCCTGTTAATAACAAACTGATCGTTTTTCTCTACTTGATTAAATCTGTTACTAAAGGCGGAGAAAGACCTTACAGAACGGTCCAGATGCTTTTTAGGTCTGATAAACGATAAAATCCCATCCCATGATATTTGTATTTACTTGGTTTATATTTGGTATAAAAATCTATTTGATGATTTAAGCAAGACAAAAAAACAAAGAATAGATTTAGAGGGGAACAAACTAGATGTTGCAAAACTTTCTGACCTAAATGTGAGAAAACTTCAGAGAAACACTTTTTGTTTGGAAGTCCAAAACTTTCTTTTCAGAACCTTTTTATATTAAATAATGATGAATGGGCCAAAGATTTTTTTAAACAAAAGTTTTATTAGTTTTTCAGAAACTTTCCTGTTGGTGATCAGAGTCACAGTTTGACAGGAGACAAACAGTGTAAATACATTTGTGTTCTGTCGTCAGTGATTCACTGAGAAATGTTGAGTGTATTATTATGAACAACATGTGAAGTTTATTCTAAAGCCGTCTTTTCCAGGTATTATAATCTACCAGGCTAGGTGGGTTTGATGTAGAGCTGTGAGAAACAGATTCTGGAGAACTGGAGCTTTGAAAGATGCAAAACCAACAAAAAGAACCAGATCTGAAAACCTTTCATCCCAGAACACCAGACCCTCCACATCAGGCCTCCAGTGAGGCAGAACCGCTTCCTGGATTCATGTGTAGATCACGACCTCCCTGACAGAGATAATCAGCTTACAGTGCTGT
>NW_006800437.1:224385-225445 GCF_000485575.1 Poecilia formosa | reverse complement strand
TCAGTAAAGCAACTTTAAAAATGAAAGTGTTGATTTATGAAACAGGATTGATTTATTTCAAGTGTTTCTGTTAATTGAATAATTCAAACTCATGTGACTGAAATACAAAAAAGATGAAAATATTCAGACCTCAGTGGTTGTTTCTGCAGCTTTTCACCAGCAGCGCTTCACGTTTCACATGTTCCACATGTTCCATGTGTTCCACATGTTCCACATGTTTCATGTGTTCCACATGTTTCACATGTTTCACATGTTACACATGTTCCACATGTTCCACGTGTTTCACATGTTACACATGTTCCATGTGTTCCACATGTTCCACATGTTTCATGTGTTCCACATGTTTCACATGTTTCACATGTTACACATGTTCCACATGTTCCACACGTGTTTCATGTGTTGCATGTATTTCACGTGTTTCACATGTTACACATGTTTCACGTTTCACATGTTCCACATGTTTCATGTGTTCCACATGTTACACATGTTTCATGTGTTGCACGTGTTTCACATGTTACACATGTTCCACGTGTTTCACATGTTCCACATGTTACACATGTTCCACGTGTTTCACATGTTACACATGTTCCACATGTTTCATGTGTTGCACGTGTTTCACATGTTCCACATGTTTCATGTGTTCCACATGTTACACATGTTCCACGTGTTTCACATGTTCCACATGTTCCACGTGTTTCACATGTTCCACATGTTTCACATGTTCCACATGTTCCACCTGTTTCACATGTTTCATGTGTTGCATGTATTTCACGTATTTCACATGTTACACATGTTCCACATGTTTCACATGTTCCACATGTTCCACGTGTTTCACATGTTTCACATGTTTCATGTGTTACACATGTTTCACATGTTCCACATGTTCCATGTGTTCCACATGTTCCATGTGTTCCACATGTTCCACATGTTTCATGTGTTCCACATGTTTCACACGTGTTTCATGTGTTGCATGTATTTCACGTATTTCACGTGTTTCACGTTTCACATGTTCCACATGTTTCATGTGTTGCACGTGTTTCACATGTTACACATGTTCCAC
>NW_006800437.1:218511-224058 GCF_000485575.1 Poecilia formosa | reverse complement strand
GTGTGTGTGTGTGTGTGTGTGTGTGTGCTTACCTGCATTAAATCAGAGGAAATGCCAGCAGCATCAGTCAGACTGAAGGTCAGATTTACACCGTGACCTTTCGACCCTCATCAGCTCTTCACCTTCTTTCCTCTCGTCTTTATTTGCTTTAAACTTTCCTTCTGATTTCTGTATAAAGTGAAATTCATGTGTGAGGTTTCGTCCTCCTGTTGTCAAGCTGCTGACCTGTGTGTGTTCAGCGCTGTCACTGATCCAGATGCCGTTTCATCCGACAGCTCAGCCTGGATGGATGTGAGTCGGGTCAGCAGTGGAGGTGTAGATTTCAGAAACGCTTCAGAGAGTTTCCTGGAAGGACGAACCATCCCAGCAGTCACACCTCAGGAAAACCTGCATTGATTCAGCTGACCAGCACTGCTGGTTCTCAGTTTCCTCCACTCTCATCGTTATGATCGTGTTATGTTCATAGAGCCACAGAAATGTGATGTTCCATATTTACATATTCCTCCAGTTCTGGTTTGTAAAACATCAGTCAGATAATTACAGATCTGAAAACATGATGTTATAATTATGTTAGAAAAGCCAGAAGCATCATCAGAAAGTTGATTTATTTCAGTAAAGCAACTTTAAAAATGAAAGTGTTGATTTATGAAACAGGATTGATTTATTTCAAGTGTTTCTGTTAATTGAATAATTCAAACTCATGTGACTGAAATACAAAAAAGATGAAAATATTCAGACCTCAGTGGTTGTTTCTGCAGCTTTTCACCAGCAGCGCTTCACGTTTCACATGTTCCACATGTTCCATGTGTTCCACATGTTCCACATGTTTCATGTGTTCCACATGTTTCACATGTTTCACATGTTACACATGTTCCACATGTTCCACGTGTTTCACATGTTACACATGTTCCATGTGTTCCACATGTTCCACATGTTTCATGTGTTCCACATGTTTCACATGTTTCACATGTTACACATGTTCCACATGTTCCACACGTGTTTCATGTGTTGCATGTATTTCACGTGTTTCACATGTTACACATGTTTCACGTTTCACATGTTCCACATGTTTCATGTGTTCCACATGTTACACATGTTTCATGTGTTGCACGTGTTTCACATGTTACACATGTTCCACGTGTTTCACATGTTCCACATGTTACACATGTTCCACGTGTTTCACATGTTACACATGTTCCACATGTTTCATGTGTTGCACGTGTTTCACATGTTCCACATGTTTCATGTGTTCCACATGTTACACATGTTCCACGTGTTTCACATGTTCCACATGTTCCACGTGTTTCACATGTTCCACATGTTTCACATGTTCCACATGTTCCACCTGTTTCACATGTTTCATGTGTTGCATGTATTTCACGTATTTCACATGTTACACATGTTCCACATGTTTCACATGTTCCACATGTTCCACGTGTTTCACATGTTTCACATGTTTCATGTGTTACACATGTTTCACATGTTCCACATGTTCCATGTGTTCCACATGTTCCACATGTTTCATGTGTTCCACATGTTTCACACGTGTTTCATGTGTTGCATGTATTTCACGTATTTCACGTGTTTCACGTTTCACATGTTCCACATGTTTCATGTGTTGCACGTGTTTCACATGTTACACATGTTCCACACGTGGAACATGTTACACATGTTCCATGTGTTTCACATGTTACACATGTTCCACGTGTGGAACATGTTACACATGTTTCATGTGTTACACATGTTTCACATGTTACACATGTTCCACGTGTTTCACATGTTCCATGTGTTTGGAGGCGTTTTGTTGCTAAGCGACTGAGGCTCAGACTGAATGTTGTGTTTTCTGGTTTGGATTTTCTGCAGCAGATTCTGATCAAAAATCAGATGTAATCAGACGATGGCTCTGGAATTATACTCACTCCTCATTGTTTTCAGCTAACACACACACACACACACTGAGTCACACACACACTGAATCACACACACACTGAGTCACACACACACTTAACACCCTGCAAAATAATTCACACCACTTTATCTTCTTGTGTTTTCATGTTTCAGCCTCAGTTTTTGTGCTTTTCCTGACTTTCAGTGACAAACCAACTCAAAGTCGTGAATTAATGATTTTTTCCACATATGTTGTAACATTTTAATATGTTTGATATAACTAAACATTCGGCCACCTGTTGAGTGAATCCAGCTGCGTCATTTAATCCGATCCGGTTCCGACCCAACAGAACACCAGAGAACAGCAGCAGCATGAACACAGGGAGGATTCTGACTGAGTTTCACCCGTTTTATTTCTCTTCGGCCGGATGTGAGCGGGAATCGGCCCGGCAGCTGAGCCGGGCTGCAGCAGCCACATGAAGAAATGCCCTTGTGTCGTCTCAAGTGTTTAAAACGACCCGATCACAGCAGAATCCGAGCGTGTGTTTTCCTCCCTTCTCTGCAGTCTCATCTCATGAACACACACCTAGCAGAGAGAGGACACTCTGAGGCGTCCTCCATCCATTATGCATGTGTTTGAGTCTGCACTGCTTGCTTGTATCTGTTTGTTTAGCATGCAGGTCAGAGCTTTTCATGCTAATGGCTCCGTTACCTTCTGGAGGTTTTTTAAAGTTGCAGACAGATGTTCCTTTCAGGCTCTTAAGGCTTTGTTTTCTCAGTCCAGTAGAAAACCCAGAGGGAAAACCATCGTCCTCCACGTCCAACTGCAGCAACAACTGGAAGACACTTCTTCAGTCTGAGGCATAAATTCATGTCCATTCTTCCTTTTTACATCATCATCATCATCATCACCATCATCATCGTCAGAGTTTGTAGAATCTGCTTGTTTAGTTCTGGGTTTTATGGAGCGGCTCAGGGAGATGATGGCAGCAGAGCAACGTTTCTACCAACATGGTGGTTTGTTTTGTTGTATCTTTGTTTGAATTGTCACCTTCAATCCTCATCTTTAAATCTTCCTCCTCTCCACCTGGAGCTGCTTTCTGCTTTTATCTGGTTCCTCTCTCTGCCTTCCCTGTGATTTATGGCCGGTTCAGGCAGAGAGAGGAGCAGAGTTTCATCTTCAGGCCTGCAGGTCACAAACACACAAAGATTCAGAACAATAAACACGGAGCGTAATCTGTTTTCTCTGCATCCTGCTGCTCTCAACAGCTCAGACTCACCTGATGGTCTCTAAGATTCCTGCCCTGCATTTGATGTCTCAGTTCACCTAAAACTCACAGGTAAATTATTTGTAACAATGAAATAATTTACATGTTATTTATAGATGCCTTTAAAGTCTCTTGATGTGAAACTGAGGACTGAGCAGATTTAGCTGCGAGGAAGATGAGGCTCTTCATTGTCTGTGATGAAGAGTGAAATTGTCACTTACGGATGGTTAATCCTACAAATCTGGCAATAAATGCAGAAATAAATAAATGAAATAAATAAATGCCAAATATTGCATCCAAAAACTAAAAATCACCACTTATTTGATCGTATATTTGTTGTTAACTGATGTTGATAACTATTTAATTTAACAGAATCACTACCTACTTTTCCATTTTATTTCATTATTTAACCCTTGTTTTCATCAATTTACAACTAAAGCTAATAATAACGTCTTCAGGACGTCAACGTCACAACGAAGCTTCAATATGTGAACAAAATACGACGTGGAAATGAGCAGAAGATGTTACCCACTGGTAGAAGTTAGCATCTGTATGCTACTGTTAGTTGCTAGCAGCTGTTAGCTGTTAGCAGCAGTTAGCAGCTCTTAGCAGCTGTTAGCTGTTCCCAGCAGTTAGCAGCTCTTAGCAGCTGTTAGCTGTTCCCAGCAGTTAGCAGCTCTTAGCAGCTGTTAGCTGTTAGCAGCTGTTAGCAGCAGTTAGCAGCTCTTAGCAGCTGTTAGCTGTTCCCAGCAGTTAGCAGCTCTTAGCAGCTGTTAGCTGTTAGCAGCAGTTAGCAGCGTTGCTCTCACGTTTTTACAGTTTGCTTCAGTCGTCTAATTCCTTCTTCTGAACTGCAGAGGAAACACGTTTTCTGACACAAACTCAGGTTTATAGCCATAAATCACAGACTTATTGTGTCATTGAGCAGCAGCGATAAATACTGTAAATGTTTAGAGAAGCTTTGCTGTTTAGATTCATTATTTTCATCCTAATTCTGCCTGAACACAAAAGACTGAATTTTACTGAAGCAAATGAACCTTTTATTCAAATGAAGTAGCTGTTTTTAGACGCTGTCTTTAGTCAGAACAAGTAGGATGGGACATTTATTATCGCTAGATAAAAAGGCAATATATATTCAAACACTTCTGCACCAGTTGGGAAGTTTTATTCAAATTCAAATGTGTTTTTATTTCCTCTTTGCTTAGAAATGATTCCAGGCACTTTGCACCTCTCTAGTTTGAGATCCATAATTTATTTTCTTCCTGACAAAAAGTCTTTTGTTAAACTGATCAACCTTTAAAAAGAGAAAACCTCCAAATACTGAGGAAATTACTGTTTTGCTAACAATAAACTTTGACCCACAGATTCCCTGTTTTGAACCTTTTCCTTTGTTTCAAACAGAAACATTTTTGCTGCTTTCAAAGGCGTAAAGAAAAGCAACACTGTTTCTGTGGATGTGGAGAAATCTAACAACTGTTTCCCTCAAGGGATTTTCTGGAGGTTTGTGCAGAATTATGGATTTAACAGTTTTCTGGTGGTTTTATACCCAAAGTAAGAGCTGTGTCATCATTCAGGCACAAAGTCAAGCTGGTTTCCAAACAGGTTTACGTCTCACCGTCCTGTTTTAGTGTGGATAGACAAAATGTCAAGCTGTTGTCATGGAGAGGAAAACGTCTGGATCTCAGGTTTCCTTCAGTGAATTTGGAGAATAATCTGGTTTTCATGGAAACGTTGGAGTGTTTCCCGGCTCAGTGTGACGCTGGCAGCATCAGTCAGCTCCCCGGTTCACTGAGTTGCATTTTGAATCCTTACATTTGTTTTGATTTCATGAAATATATGAAAATGAATTTCTCTTTATCTTATCCTTCTTCGTGTCGTCAGGAAGTTTCTACTGAGGTGTTTTCTTTATTCAACGTTGTTTGGCAGCAATCAGACATTTAAAACTAATTCATATCCCAGTGTAACCAGGCTGCACTTGGTTTCGAGTTTTCATCCCGAACTAAATGAAATCATCCTTTGGAGTCTGATTTTTATAGATATGTTTGGTGACATGAGTATTATTTTTAGTAAAGTGGAGCCACTGATCAAAGCTCTGTAAGAGAGAGAGTCTTTCAGTTTTCCAGGCCAGCAGCCTGCCTGATGAGGACCGAACCGTCTTGAACGACGGATCAGTCCGTCTTTATTTCCTGAGACGTTTTCTGGCTCCACTAACGATGGGAAAACGATTCCCTTCAGAAAAACTGAACACCACAAACGATTCCCTTCAGGAAAACTGACCACGACAAACGATTCCCTTCAGGAAAACTGAACACCACAAACGATTCCCTTCAGGAAAACTGAACACGACAAACGATTCCCTTCAGGAAAACTGAACACCACAAACGATTCCCTT
>NW_006800437.1:214770-218086 GCF_000485575.1 Poecilia formosa | reverse complement strand
CAAACGGTTCCCTTCAGGAAAACTGAACACCACAAACGATTCCCTTCAGGAAAACTGAACACGACAAACGATTCCCTTCATGAACACCACAAACGATTCCCTTCAGGAAAACTGAACACGACTGTTATTATCATAGCATGAAATCACAGGAACACATTTACATCTCCATCCATCAACAGCAATGATAATGTCATGCAGTCAAGGCACTGATGTGGTGACTGATTAAACTTTCTGGTTGTTTATGAAGGTAAATCATTCACTGGATGTTTGGAACAAATGATACGACGGTTTTTACTGCAGATGTTTGTGTGACTGAAATGGTGACAAAATAAATAATAAACTAACTTCTAACTACAATTAATTTTTAAAAAGTACAACAAAAGTAGGATTAATTCAAAATATTGATAATATTGATCCCAATTCAGTATCAGAATCAGATCAATACTTTGGTTTTAGATTCCCTCTTAAAGTGTTATTTTACTTTTGTGTTGTAGTTTCTCAACTCTTTGGTTTGCTGTCAAACGATCATTTTTTCACTTTGTTTATTTATAAATCAACTCACACATTTGTTTTATTTTTCTATTTTTCTGATTATCATGTTAGTAAAAGTATTTTGTAAAAACCAATAAACTTCACCCTAATTCTGCTCCAGGTTTTAACAAAATAACTACAAAACGCCCAAAGATTCACATTCAGGATGGAAACAAAAGAAAATAATTTTTTTAGATTTTTTTCCCCCTTCTGGACTTTTTGTTTGCTCGTGTTGTAAAATGATGCGTTTCGGTTTGTTTTTGTCTTTCTCTGGGCGTCGGCCTCCTCTGGTTGTTTGTACAGTAATCTTTGAAGTAAACACAGAGTGATGCTGAGTGTATTAGAGGTAATCGCTCGTCCCTCTGTGGTTCTCTGGGGTCTCTTTTTAAATCTCTCTGCTCTTATTATGAGAGTTTTCAGCCTCATTTTTATCTCTTTGTGTCTAAAATAATCCAAGTTCTTTGATGTTGCCTCTTTGAAGATGTTTCCTTGTTTTTTAGTGATCATCCAGCTGTAAGGAGGAAACTGCAGCCCAATGAGCAAGAAGCATGAAGTGCAAACTCATTTTCACACATTGCTGCTGTAAAATAATGAGAATTAGGGGATAATCAAATAATTTATCAATTACTTTTTAAATGCTCTAGATTCAAGAAGCACATTCTGATGAGTGTTTATTTGCTGCAGCTTTTGATTTCAATAAATCTAAATAAAATCCATAAAAAGCCTTTTTTCCTTTTCACTCCAGCTCCGTTTCTTCCTGGAGCAGGAAGCATGACATTCCCTCTGTGCAGTATATCAATGCAGAGGATTTCGGGGCTTTGCATCGGCTCAGGCATCAGTGACACTCCAACAGGCAGCGCAGAGCGCAGGCTGTATAAACCAGAGAACATGAATAAAGCTGGAAGCTGAATGCATGTTAAGAATCGGAGCAGCAGCCGTCTGGAGTCAGGCTGAATCTGAGCTCCAACATTTCCAGCCTGCAGCAGAAATCGGCCGGATCCAATCAGGCTGCAGCTCCGGGTCGAACACGACCCAACCTGGATGAGAGAAGCATCCTCACCGTTCTGTCATTTGACTTTTATTACATCAATGTAAGTGTAAGACAAACCAGAACATCCCAGGATTCTTTGAGCAACATATTTTCAGCAACTTCAGTTTTATTTCAGATTTGCATCAACAAACAAGACAAGTCCTCCAGGCTTTTATGTCTAATCTATCAGTGAAAAACACCTTTTTGCCTTTGGTAACCGAGGGCAACCAGAGCAGAAGAAGCCTGGGATGTTGTGAGGAAGCTGGATGGTGGCGGCGGCGTGTTCTGCAGTCACCTTCAGGTTAATCACTAAATCTGTTTGAGAGAAAACACGGCTGATTAGAAGCCTGGCTGAGACGCTACCCTGCAATCAGAGCCGCGCCGCCCTCTGATCTCCTCAATCAGCTTCCATCCTGCTCTCTGTTATGCAAATCCACTGTCTCATAAAGAGGCAGAAATAAACAAATCACTACCTATTAACATTAACCTGCTGTAGGTGGTGGAGCTGCTATTAGATGAGATCTGCAGGAGAAAATACCTTAATAAGCTTCAGGAAGATTGAATTCAGATCAGAACCAAACATCAGCTCAGATTTACAGATCAACATGGACAGTTTTAAAACTCTTAATGGTATTGATCATATGTTGTTCATTTCTCTACGGTTCCTCTTTGTGATCAGTTTATATCACGTTCATTATTACCATTTTGCTCACTATTAGTGACACAGTTATTATACTGCTGCTTTAAGCAGAGCTTCATATGTTTAGAGGACAAATAAAACTGAACTATAATAGAAGTGGAAAACTTCCTCCAGTTGGAAAGTTTTTGTTTTCTAACCAGATCAGAGTTCAGATTTACATCCACAAATAAAACCTTTTGACCTGTTAACAGGTATTTAACTCAAGCAGGTTTAAAGTGACTTCCTGTTAAACTCCAGGCGTCCAACAGCGTCTCTCTGCTCCAATGAACATACCGGGATTCTCCTGTAGAGTCTGAACGTTGATTAAGTTTTTGTTTCAGTTTCCTGAACAGACATTTCAGCTCCGTGGCTTCAGTCAGGCGAGGAAAGCAGCAGTGGACAGCAGAGGCAGATTAGCATTGTTAGCACACACTGCGGCTCGGTCCAGTCACCTACACAATCAGTTGACCTTTCACACCACAAAGTCAAACAGCAGAGCAGAGTGAGCCGCTGCCAGACGCCTCTGAAAGCTGAAAGGTCACAGAACAACTGGGTGCACAAGTAAACACACCAGCAAAGTGTTAGCCTGATGCTCTGAGCAGGAAGAAACCAGAACAGTGTGAATTTAAAAAGGTCAAGTACAAAAGTCTGCAGGTTTCTGTTTGTAACACGGAGTGAGAAAAACAAATTAGACTGCAGCATCAGCCAACCTTCTTTATTTAGTTTATATCTGAATGTCTGAATATTAAATTATTCTGCTGGATTTTTTATAAATGACCTTCGATTTCTGTGTGAGCCGTCGATGAAGTTTCCTCTCTGCTTTCCTTCCTCTCTGTTTCTTCTTCCCTCGGCTTCTCTGTGTCTGACAAGCGAACTCTGACGAGTGACGCTGACGTTTCACTTCACTTCATTCCAGTTGTGCTGGAGCCTGGACATTTCAGACCAGTGGCTCAGGTTTGCTTTGAGTGAAGGGTGTGACTGCAAGAATCCCTAATGGGGCAACTGGAGGTGACTGAGGCACAGCAAGAGAGATGAGGGAGTGTGTGTGTGTGTGTGTGTGTGTGTGTGTGTGTGTG
>NW_006800437.1:199847-214334 GCF_000485575.1 Poecilia formosa | reverse complement strand
CACACACACACACACACCTACACGCACACATACACGCGCACACACGTGACTTGCACACACAGGCTGCAAAATTAAAGCTTAAATCAGAAATTAACCTCCTGTTCATGTGCAAATGTCATAGAGTAAATATTTTACCACTCTGTTAATCTGTCTTAATCTGAGAAACACACACAGACACAATGGTGCGTTCAAAGACCATCTGTTTGTTGGTTTCCTGACTGACACATTTAAATGTTATGAGAAGAAACAAGCAAACACACATGAGGACTAACAGCTGATATTTGGTGTTTGATATTATTTCAGGAGTTAATTTCACCAAATAGCCTGATAGGTTAAATGTTTGCTCTGTTATTTCCTGTAAATCTCTGGATGAACTCTGGGATGAAGGTTATCCACTGGTTCCTGTTGTCACTGGTTTTGTTCCTGGTTCCAAACTGATCATTTTATTTTAAATATGTTCTTGTTGCTCTGTGTATGATATTCTTCTTTTTCAGCCGTCCTACTTCATATCATCAGAAAAGTTCTATTTAATGGATTTATTGATCATGTTCTGGGTTTGGTGAATGAAACTGGACCAAATATTTTGGTTAATTAATGATTGAATGATTTTATGACTGAGACATGAAATGGTGCCAAAAACAAGAACACAAAAATGTTTCTAAGGGTTTAAATAACTCACACTGGTATTAATTATGACTTTGTGTTGATGAGATTCTGGGTGGTTGTTGCTGTTTGTGACATTTTACAGATTGAAACAGAATCAGAGTAGAAATGTCCTGATTCACAGAGGCTGACAGATATTTACGGCTCCAGGCCTGAAGGAGAAACTCCTGCATCTCACTTCACAAACCTCGTCTGACGACACACTACACTAACTTTATGATACTTTCCATTTTCACCGTCTGTCAAACACTTTTATACAATCTCTGTTGATAACTACACACTGGCACAGGCGCGGTGAAAATACAGGCCATTAATCAAAAGTTGAGATGTAAAGACTTCTTCAGTTTGACACAGATGGAAAAATGGAGCAGTGTGCTGAGATCGTCTCATTTGTTGCCAACATAAAACCATTTGTTATGAGGTTTTTTCTACAGCTTAGCCTGGTTTTATTCTGGCAGACTGCATGAAGCTGTTTTATGTTTGAAAGGCAGCCTCTTCCCTTCTCAGCTTCTGTGTCACTAAGATAAATTATTACCTCTCCATCCACGCACCTTCGCTTTTCTCCTGTTACACCATTATTTTAGAAAAAAGGTAGTTAATCTGTATGCAGAGAGAGCAACCGCAGAACTCAAATTAAAATGTCATTTTTTATCCATCAGGACTAAAGGCTTCTTCTGTCTCATTCTGCATGTGGGAGGCATTCAGCGGCCAATCATAATCAGCTTATGGAGCGTAGCAGGTGACAGTCATATTGTATCTACCTTCATCACTACTTTTACATAAGTGACTGCTCTGATGCAGCATATTATTACATTATTAGTGTTAATCAAGTTCATTAGTATTTAAATGCATTTTAATTTACAACCATATACTGACATAAAAAGCAACATTTTCTATTCAGAAATACTTTTTGCTGCTAAATCTGAGCTCAACAATAAATATATTTACAGTTTTTAATCTTTTTTAATCAGTTCTTCAGGTTCTTCCACCATCAGATTGGAGCAAAGGAAGATCTGACCGTTCATGGAGCTTCTGTAGAAATGTGGACATTAGCGTTAGCATTAGCATCTGTGCAGCTGGTTTCCACAGCATTCAGGACTCTATTGGCCTTAATAGCTAAAACACGAGGAGGTTAATTATGTACAAAGAATTGAATATTTTTAATTAAAACTTGTTCGGATCATTTCCTGAACCTCGTCACCTTTTCTGAGACGATTTATCTGTTGCCAGTTCCACTTCCTTCTACAGATCATTTCCTCTTTCTCTGCCACTCATCAAGCCGCTCTCTCTCTGTGACTCACACCTTGAAGGTCAGCAGGTCATTTCAACCACTGAGATGATAATGAGCAATCAGCAGCGGAACAAATCACTGCTGCTCCCAACCTGCGAGCCTCATTATGAAAGTGTGTGTTTTTGTGTGTGTTAAAGTATGTGGCAGGACCTGAAATGATATGGTGACCTTGAGTTGTGCAGAAAGATTTAACGCGGGATGAGTCACACAGACGAGCTTTGATCACTCTGAGGCCGTCGGCACGAAAATAAAACAGATTCCTGCATTTCAGAGGCGAAACGAGGCTCTGCAGAGCAGGATGTTATCAGGAAGAGACCCACTTTTCATTAACACTTTATTACCATGTCATTTATAGAAATAAAATCTCACATTTGTTTCTTTACAGCCCTGAGAGCTCTAGGAGTTTTACCGTTTTGTCCTGCATGTTTGGTTAAAGTTCAGCAGAAAATCCAAATTTGACGGCAAAACCAGAACAAATCAGGAAAAAATTACAATAAATGAAAAAAGATTTTTTTTTGCAAAATATATTGATTGAAGTCATGAAGAAACCAACCCATGTTTTAAATATCAGTTTTGGAGAGTGTAAAATGGTGAACATTTAGTTTGAATTCATCTTGTTTAGAGAGCAAATTGGACCCAGCAGACATTTCAGGGTTTAGACCGACCCATGGCTCACATACTGGCTTAGTTGGTCTGTTTGCATGCTGTTGCTATTGGTTACGGGCAATAAGCTGCACATTTGAAAGCATAAATCAGGCTGAGCGTCGGCCGGTGAGTCCAGCAGAGTTACAGTTTGAGCACAAGGTTAAATGTTGTTCATCATGTTTAGGTATTAAAAGCATTCATTAGTAAATCTCAATTTTACACCTTAAAAAGTCTGAAAATAACTTGGATCTCCAGTTTAGATCTTATATTTTCTTCCTTAAATGTGTATTTTAGTATAATCTCTGCTTGGCAGTAACTTTCTTTGAATTTTTGATTTTCATTCATTCATTTAAAGTTGGGCCTTCAACCTCATGCTAATATTCTGGCTGTTCTAGTTTGTTTCTGTAAATAAAGTGAAATATTTATGTAATATTTTAACTTGTGAGGAAACATGGAACTGTGAGGAAATCCCTGGTTTGAACTGAAAACCAGTTCAGTGTCTGACTCCTGTTTGTTAGTAACAACTACAGTTTAACATTTAAAGTCCTAAACAGGAAAATCACCAACTTCAGTGGATCATATTTTCATAAACATGGTGAGTTTTTAACAAGTTCAGCTTTCTGGTTAATAATCTGTGAACTTCTGTTTGTTCTGTTGCTATTTGACTCTGAGTTCAGAATGATGATGATGATGATGATGATGATGATGATGATGATGATGATGATGATAAAAATGTCTTAGAAAGTCGACAGTCTGACACACAGAATCCTTTCATAAGCAATTATTTACACACCTAAATATATTAGCATTCATTAATGTATTAATTTGTGTCAGAAAAAATGTGAAGTCAATCAAAGCCTCAGTAGAAAGCTGTGGATAATTATTTGATCAAAACAACATATTAAAAATCCCAACACATTTAATTGGACGAGTCCCAGCAGACAGAGCTAATGAGGACGTTTAGTGGTTTGTCTCATTAAACAGTCAGTCTCTGTCTCACTGCTCATCCATAGGAGAGCGCAATAATTAAAACATAATTACTTATACAAAACCTCATTATTTTGTGCTTTCTTCCAATTAGTCCCAAGTTTAGTGGAAACCAGTTCTCCCAGTGGAGTGTGGGATTAAACCAGTGGCAGTTATTTTTATTAACAGGGTCACTGGCTGGAAAATCATATTTAATACACTTATAATCAGATGAAATGTTTTGCATGAACACAGGAAACATCACGTCTTTCATTCTGATGATTTATTTTAGTGTGTAACGAGTCGTTTCCATGGTTACCTCACTAATCACCTTTTGGTCTCTGCTGACTGAATGTTAGTGAATTTGGTCAAATATTATATTAAGTATAACTGGAACCAGGAACACTCCATTAAAACCAGAAGGTGCTTTAAGGTTTTCCATGTCTGAAGATGAAAACAAACTTTTATCCTGATGTCTTTATTTTATTCTGTTTAAAGCCTTTTCTGCTCCTTCATGCACCAACATGGCCGCCACATTTAAACAGTAGCAGGAATGACAAAAAACAAAAAACAGGAATAAACAAAAATCCTGAAGTGAGCATCAATCAGACGTCCAAACCCAGGATGAGGTTCTGCTCCCAGACGCTTGATGATTGGAGGAGGAGACCGTCACCGATTGGTTGGAATCGAGGTGCAGGACGACATCTTGGTTGGGCAGGTGGGATGGATATAAAAGTCTTCCAGGCTGAATTTTCACCCAGGCTTCATTACACCTTCATGAAATCAGGAAAGGCATCATGCTCGTCTGCTGGGTTTGTAAATCAGACACATTGAAGTCCGTGACCTAATTCCCTATTTTGCAATTTATTTAACAAAAAGTAGAGCACAACAGAGTCCATAACAAAATGTCAGCGGTATCATAAAACCAATTAAATGTGATAAACTGCAGCTGAACTCTCTCTGCACCAGAATCAATTCTCAGTATGACTGTTGTCCTCGTTTTGCAACAAGCCAGAGATGTAATTTAATTAGAGCCGGCCCTGCTGGCCTTCCTTTCAGCTTCTTCATCTCTCCCAGAATTAAAATGCTGTTTTTTCCATATCTCTGCTGATCTCTCTGTCCTTGTGAAACACAATAAGCCTGAAAACCTGCTGAGCCGATCAGCCGCGATTCAGCCTCTCATTCTGCCTGCCGCCTGTCAGAGATGGGAAACGCTGATTCTGAGACCGAACATGGTCAACAGTGCAACCCAACCTGGCAACGCCACAAACCCAACCTGGCAACGCCACAAACCCAACCTGGCAACGCCACAAACCCAACCTGGCAACGCCACAATGAGCCGCCTGTGGGTGAAACTATACAGAAAAGCCCTGAAGCATGAGGAGCTGCAGGACCTTCATGTTCCAAATCCTCCAGGCTTCCTGCCTTTTATTCTTCATTCATGTCTCCTGATTTTGCTGGTTTTGCTTCGTGTCAGAAACTCATTTACCTGTTAACCTTTTACTTCGTGTTCTGGACATTAATGTGTTTTATTCCTTCTGGGTTCCAGTTGAGCTTCATTTATTTATTTATTCTTCTATTTCAATCAGTAAATTGTTTTTTTTTTATTTGCGTTTGTTAATTTTTTTAGTGGTGCAGCAAACATGATGCATTATCAGCTGATTATTTAAGTGTTTCAGAAAACAAACTAACTGACTTGAAGTAAACAGGATGTTGGTCTTTGTCCTGTAAATTCATCACATTTCCTTCATCCTGCAGACCAGAAAGAAAAACAGTTTATTTCACTGTAAAAACTGTTTTTGGAGTTTACAGAAATATTCTGTTCTCAGGTCTGTAACCACGGAGTCGCTTCACATTCCTCCTCCTCATGTGGCCACAGAGACACTCTTCCCTTTTAAAGGGAGGAAATCTCCAGCAGAACCAGAACCGGGCCGGGCCGGACCCTGAGCTGTAAACATCTGGGTGGAGAAGAGAGGAATCCGACTTAGGAAAACCCAAAGCGGAGTGAGGGATACTTTCTATGGGAGACACATCCAGGAGAAAAGCTTGGCCAGGAGTTTTTCCTATAAGGAGATTTTCTCTCCACCTTCTAAACTTTTAATTTGATGCTGATCTGCAGCCAGAGGAAACTCTGACTCTCCGTCTGTCTGCAGAGCTGCTGCAGGAAAAAGGCTCCAAACGTTTTTAACTTCGACTGATTGTAAAACTGAAAAGGAAGCAGAAACCAAGTTAGTCGACAAAACGAACTGAAATAACGGTGAATTATTAAACAATATTCACTTTACATCAGTTACTAAATAAAATTTGCTGTTAATCATTTCATCCATCATAACAGAAGAACTGAAGTTCTGTCAACAGAAGACACTCCACATCATGATGCTGCCACCACCTTGTTTCACTGAAGACATGCTGCTGCTTCTGAGACTCTTTATGTCAATTTTTGAATCTTTATCTGTAATTATGTCTTTTGTCTATTTTCATTTTTTCCACTGCTCCTGATTTTGCTGCTTTTGCCTGCAGCCTGTGTTTCAGGCTGGTTGAATACTTTTATGCAGGTTATGATAATCATATGCAGATTAAAAATGACTAATTATTGTTACTGGAGCCCCTCACAGTGACCTCAGCAGTGTGACTGCATGGAAACGAGGCGAGTGTTTTCCAGCTGTGATAATCATGGAGTCGGTTGAATATAAAATTGGCCCTTCTGACCCTAATTTGAAATTTTGCACTGACCTTCATTTGGCTGCTCTCGCCTGGAGCCTCTGCAGCTGAGATGTCATTACAGTGAATTTAATCCCGTTAATGATCCAAATCATGTCATTTCCACTAAAACCCAACATCAGGTTGACAGATGTGGCCAAGATATTCAGTCAGAATTCACTGTTGGCTCAGCTGGTACAGTATTTATATGTATGAATGTTTTATGCCACTAGTTAGTTTGCACACATTAACGTGAGCAGAACAAACATTATTATAATTTATGTCTCGTATTTTTGTTTCTGAATCTTGGCAGCTGACCTGCTGATGTGTTCAAAGAACAATCTGATGAATATTATCTGTCAATATGAATAAAAAAGAAATGGAGCTGGTGGTGTGTTGAAGAACGAGGATTTATGAACAGATCTCTATGCAGTTCAGTTTATTAACTCCATTTTTATAAGAAACTAAAATCACCATCTGGAGTGAAACGCCGTCTTCACAGCTGGTCAGTAAAAACTTTAATATTTATCAGCTTTTGACTCCAACAGGATGTGCATGGCAGGAATCAATGATATGAAACAGCAGAGAAGAGATCATTTATTTATGTTATTTGTGAAAAGAGTCCAGATAAAGAGGCTAAATGAAGACAGCATGGAGGACAAAGAGACAGAATAAAGCAGAAGATGGAGGAAGATGAGAGTTCAACCAGAAGAAATGGATAAAAACGGGTCAAAAGTTCAACATTTACCAAAATGAGAGAAAACAAGAACTGATTTCACAGATGAAAAGGTGAAGAGGGCGAGAAGAAAAGGACAAATACAAGAGAAGAGAGATAAAGGCATAAATTACTAACAAGGACATGGTTTATATGAAAGGAGAAGAAATAAAAATGATTATTTGTTTATTTAATGCAAAGTGAGCAGAAACAGATCAGCTACGTTTTTACTTTATCAACCAAATATTTTTCAGCAGATGTTGATATTTGCTTGCTACAAACACAAACTGTGTTTTTAATGCAGTAATTCAGCAATAACTGCAAAGACGATTCCCAAGAAACTTGAACTAAAACACTAAAAAACAGAAAATCCGGAAGAAAAACACTGATTCAAATAAATAAGATAAAATGATTAAAAGTCATAGATCACAAAAATGAATTGAATCATGAATGTAAAATATTTATTTAAATATAAAATGATTGAATTACTTTTATGATCTGATGAAAACTGAGGTCAAATGACAATTATTTTTGCTTCAGTCCAGTTTTAATTTCAAATTTAGGAACTTTTTATGCAAATTAGACTCTCTTCATTGTTCTGATGTAAAGGAGAATTCTGCTGCAAAGAAAAGACAAAGAGGAGAGGAGCAGATGTGAAACGAGCAATTACCCTGTAAATACCAAAAATAAAAGACCTGGAGAAGAGAGGATGGTGGGAGAAGCAGAGGTGAGCCCCGACAGGAGGAAGGATGCAGCGCCTCCTTATCATGACGGATGGAGCAGAAAGTAGCAGAACGATGCATTTAATATTCTCCGTCTGTCGTTTAAAAGTCAGAACCGCGTTCTGCCATTTAACTGTTTTAGGAGAGCAGAGGGCATTAGAGGAAATGGGATCCATCTGAGCGCCGCGGCGCCTGGTTGGACGCAGGAACAGGAAAAAAGCATCAGGGAAAAACTTTAAGATGAATTCAGACGTTGAGTGGCAGCAGAAGCTTTTACAGATGTTAGGCTGGTTGAAGTGACACACTGCTCTAAAATGATGAAGTAAAACAGGTTTTTGGAAATAATTCTGAAGAATAACATCCCACTACAATATTCCACTTACAGATGGGGAAGAGCTGCCTGGACTCTTCACACTTTGGATTTAATCCACCAAGAAACGTCCTTATGGCTGTTTGTGCTGCTAGGAAAAAGTCAAAGTAAAATAAATATTTGTTCTGATGAAGGTCGTCTGAACGGCTCAGGGAGACGGCTGGTTCTGTTGGGACAGGAGGGACACTTCAGTCTGTCCAGAGGACAGGAGTTTGACCAGAGGACAGGAGTTCAACCAGAGGACAGGTTTTTGTCTCTCCTGTCTTGGACTCTTCATCGTTTGTCTTAACTTTGTGAAGAAGGAAGTTTGTGTGTAAATCGTTTTCTTCCAGTTCCTCTCCGGTCTGAATGGACTGACGGGTCACCTGTCCTGAGGACGGCTCACCTTGATCAGGTGACCAGCTGGACCAACCCTGATGGTTCCCGGTAAAAACTCAGTAAAAATAACAATAAAACATATTAGCACAGGTTCTAATGTTGGTTTATGAGGCTGTAGCATTAATTATGCCAGATTAATAATTATGCCATAATTAATTAATTATGGTGGATCTCAGACAGTCGACATCTGGAGGACGACTCTGTTGTGCACCTCCCTCCTCACAGGGAGGTGCACATACTTTTAAAACACAAAGTCTTTCTTCTGCACTTTTACTTAAAATAGTGAAACTTTTCTTTCGCTGGTTCTCCCTGCTGGTCTCATTGTGTTATTTTTCTGACTGCAGGTCGAGCCGCTGACCTTTCGCAGGTCGTTCCTCAGAGAAACGTCTTCGTATCGTGATCATGTTCACTCTCTCCCTCAGTCCTCTGGTTTCCTCTGTAAACATCATTTTAGTACTTAAAGTGTTTTTATGCATTCTCAAATGTGTGAATGGAGAAAACTGTTTTATTTTCATTTTAGAAACAAACTGGACCTGTACTCATTTAGTCTGTGTTGTATTTCCATGGTGGAAGACGGTTTTCATTTCTGCCGTCATGCTGAGCTCCATCATCGTCTGAATGTGTTTGGAAGATGAGAAGAAAAGAAGTCAAGCTTCCAAGTTGAAAAGTTGTCATTAATAACATGGAAAAGATTCTGCTGATGTCTAAATGTTCTGACTTTAAAAAGCTTTTCTCTTCACAAACTGATGGATTTCACTCCAAATGTTAAAAATGTTTTTATGAAAACATCTGCTGAAGAGGCTGACAGTGAAAGAGGATGAAACCTTCACAATGAAGACATCCGCAGTGCTGACGTCTATTTAAAAACCTCATTCACAATCTGTTTTTATGACAATGTGGGGAAGAGGTTTTATTTATCAAACTGAATGAAGACGTACCGACGTCTAAACTTGGCTGGAAAAAGGAGCAAAGCCGATGAAACGTCTCACAACCTGGAGAAAACATTTACATGAAGATTCTGCTGAAGGCTGAATCTGGATGGAAGAGAAGCAGGAAGACATCCGTCCTGCTGATGTGACAAAGCTGGATTTGGTTGATCTGATGGACAGACAGCAGACTCTTTTAGAAAGTCTCCATGACGACAGACAGCGATGTCTAAAAGCTGAAGAAAAGGACAATTTAAGAAACTCTGTTCATGTCTAAGTGTTGCTGCAAGGCAAAACAGAAATAATGAAAAATAAAACCTTTTTTAGTCATTTATTCAGCATGTCTGATGCATCATGAGGATCTTTACTGAAGGCTGAATTTAAATGAAAAGTTTAAAAAATAAACTTTAATAAAGATCTGGTTCTCTGCAGCATGTGTTCTCTGTTTCCTGCCCCCTTGAGCCTGTTCTCTGTCTCACTCTGTGGAGTAACAAAGGAGGAACTTGTTTGAACATTTGTATGAAACAGAAAAAAAAATAAAAACATGTTTTCAGATGTAACAGGAAGTCAGCAGGTTTGGTCTGACAGCTGAACGTCACGACCCCAGCAGTGACCTGGTTTTTAAATCTGTTTTGGTCAAATGGGAAAAAAAGGTGATATTTATCATTATTTTCAGATTTTTTTATTCCAAAAGCTGCTGAAAACTGTTTAAAAAAAAAACTCAAAATCATGAAAACATTTCTGGCTTAATCTCAAAAAATGAAGCAACTTTTATTCTACAGGAAAAACTCAACAAATAATCAGCTGAACTTCAATCAGTCAGAGGAGATACAATCCAAAAGCTGATGTTTTTAATAATACATTGGTATTTAAATATATAACAATATTTAAATACACTGTGTAGAGTAAGAAGACTGACTGGCAAAACCTTAAATGGAGCTAAAAACCTCTGGAGGTTTGATGTTCAGTGGGATTTTAATTCCTGGATAAATTTAATGTTAACAGAAACTCAATATTCAGCAGCTGACCGCCGCTGACATGAATAATAGGTCAGTGCCATGCGATTAAACCACAGATGTCAAAGAGTCGAGGATCCGACGGTGAGAACGTGGAGTAAATGAACTCTGAGGGAGTCGGTGTTTCCTCCCTGGTTTCGGAGCGGAGGAGGGACTGGCACTAATGAAGTTAGTTCCTCTGGAGGAAATCCTTGTTCAGAAGCAAAATGATTTCTGCTGCTTAAGCAGCTGCTAATGGCGCGGTCTGTGCTCAGGATATTAACCTCTGACCTCCTGTGGGAATGCTGGGTGGAGATGCGGTCAGCCTGCCTGGCTGCGGCGGGGACAGCACTGACTCAACCAGACCTTGGTACTTTTTTATTAATTACCTTGAGTTTGTGTTGGGGAAGCGAACGTTCGCTCTGCTGTCAGCGAATCTCTGACTCGAACTCATCTGAACTCCTGCTGAAGCTTCACATCTCAGCTGTTCTTCTAAAACTAAAAACTCACAAACTGAAGCAGCTTCTGGAGTTCAGAGTAGCTGATTATGTGGGTGGCTGGTGATTCCAGCAGGAGCCCAAGGTTTTTGATTGATGGTCTCCATGAGCGCTGCTCCATTGCTTCATATCCTCTAATAAAGCTTCATATGCTTCATCATTAGGATTAATACCTCACACAGACAGCAGGGGGCGCTCTTCTCCTCATGTTTCCTGCTTTTCTTTGTCTGCAGTTTGAGTTTTGTCTCCTGCAGTTACAGCTTCTACATGGAGTTTCTATACGAGTGTAAGACTGATGTTCACATGTGTGTTAAAATGTTTTCTGTTTGTTTTATGGATCAATTTTATTAGAAGTAGAAGTGAATCATCCATGTCTGTTTTTAAACGGGTAAATCGGCTCAGTTATGATGTGATGTGCTGCAGACAGATCAGGTTTATCCTCCACTCTGAGTCACATTATCTGCTGTCATTTCCTGATCTAAAGGCTTTTTAACAGTAAACATTTAAAAATAAATCAAAAACCACTTCGAGGTTAGCCTCAAATATTTATTATTTACTGTTATTGCACCGTTTTGAATTTCCTTCAGTGGGATGAAAGTGGCTCTGTAGCAAAATTAAAATCCAGCTGCTGAGACAGGGAATCATTTTTAATGAATTTGTTACTACGGCAACACCTTTCAAATGAAACTTTAATCTCCTGTCAATATCAGAGCATCGATCCCTCTACGCCTGATCAATGAAGGAGACATTTCCTCATTTAAGAGTTTTTTAGATGCTGAATATTTGCCACTAATATTTATCCACCATAAAGCTAAACTTGAAACTAGTTGCAGATTATTTAACTCAGTATTTCTACCTGTAATATAAACTAAAACAGATATTGGAATAAAGTTCTGAATGAAATGAAATCATCAGATAGAAAATGTTCATATCAATTAGGGTTTCAAATTAATTATTCTGTGTAGATGCTGATCTGACAAGTTTTATCCAGAATATTTTCGTCCACAACATGCATGGCAGATTGTTTGTTAAAAAGACAATCCTGAAACCTTTAGATCTGATGTTTTTCCTCTGCCGTAACAAAGAATGTGAAGAAACGACAGCAGAAGGTGAAATCTGATGCAACGTTTGGATTCAGGTTCATTATTGTTTTTTGCTGCTTCACCTGCAGAGCAGCGACCAGCTCCTTCTGTGGCACAACACGGTTCAAACCAGGACGTTTTCCTGCATTTCTCTGCTTCTTTGTAGTAATTAGTAAAGAAATAACGTTGGATTTCTCCACTTGTTACTGTTAACAAACAGATCTATATTTATTGAGTAAAATTTGTTCAGCGTTCCTCAGCAGGGACGGCAAATCTCTGCACTGATTTCCATGCTCCCTCGTTAGCGGCTCGGGTTTGGGGAAGTAAATGCCTAATTTATTTGAGCCAAACCAAAAAGCTGTTAGTCTGATGCAAATCCCCAGACCCATTTAACAAACAAATATGATTACTGTACTGACGTTGTTCTCCAACGTCCCCATCCAATTAATTATTTCACGACAACCTCGTTTGCTGCAGCTCTCTTGGCAATGCTTTGTCCCAAACAAGTAAAATCTGACGACTTGGAAACTAAATTGTATTTGGAGAAAAATGAATCCAAAGTGAAACTGATGCCAGAGTTTTATAATTAACCGTCCAGGCATTGGCTGCATTGATCCTGATTGGCTTCTGCCCCCAGTGAGCTGACCTGATGACCGGTTCTCCTCTCTGTCCTCGTCATCCGGCCGCCTCGACTCTGCTGACTGATTGATCATTCTGGAAAACTGACGTCTCTCATGTTCATGATGCTCTGCTGCCCTCAGTTTGTCTGTTGGTGTAAAATTACAAGCTGAGACTCGAACAACAGAAACGTCTTTTCACAAACAGCTAAAGAACTAGCAGTTAGACGCAGCCCTGCAACGCTGAACTGTTGACCTGTCAGACATGACGCTCTGCAGAGGGACTCAGCTGCTGCAGCAGCGACGTCTCAACGCCTGCAGGATGAGTCTGTTAAAGATAAAAGTTACATGTGGGGTCCAGGGTGGATTTAATAAATCACTGACCGAGGATTTTAAATTAATTTATGACTCGATGCTTTCTTTGGTTTCATAAACACATTAACATTTAAATCTGGTCTCCATCCTGCAACCTTCAGGCTACGTTTACACCAGAATGTTGCTGACTGGGGAAAGTGGGGAACTGAACACCTGGAATCAGGTGTGGGCACTAGATGGCGCTGTGATTTCAGCATGTCGTTGAAATGATCATGTGCTGTTGACCCTCAGCTTCCACTGAGACGTCTCTGATGGACCAGAGGGTCAAGAAACAATCATGTGTTCTGCATCAGGCTGTTAAACTGAGCAGCACAACGCAGCGCAATGCAGCGCAATGTAGCACAATGCAACACAACGCAACGAAGCATGATGCAACACAACGCAACACAACGTAACAAAGCACAATGCAGCATGATGCAACAAAATGCAACACAATGCAGAATTTCACAGCACAACGCAGCACAATGTAACACAACACAGCACAATGCTGCACAATGCAATGCAGCAAAATGCAACACAACACATCACTGTACAACACAGCACAACGTCGATTTTACTGTCATCTGGCGGTGCATGTGTGAATGGGAGGGTCAAAGGTCAGAGTTGGGCTCAGAGGTCAGAGATCTCTGCAGAAGTGTTAAAGTGAATCATGCATCTCCTCTTCAGCACATCAGCCTCTGCAGAGATAATGATTCAGTTCAGACGTTTGATTCAGGCGTGTTGGAGAAGAGAAGCTTCTCCAGGGCTGGGCTTGGTCACCTCTGCATTAATAAATAAAAACTCTTTAATACAATATTTACCTGGTGCGTCTCATCACCATGTTTTGAACTGGTGATAAACCCTTGGGTCTTTAATTGAAATGTTATCAACCAAGGCAGAAGATCAGAGGAAACTCTGAAAACTGCAGATAAGTCGTTTTAACACATGAAAGCGAGCGGCTCCCGTTAAATTAAAGCTCGCCTTCGGTAATTCTGCATTAAGTGATCTGACTGCAGAAACTTAGGAAAATGTCAGATGAAAAATAAAACATCCAGGAAAAGCTGAAAACATAAGAGGGAATGATTCGGAGTAAAAGGTGAACAAAACCTGCAACTGTAATAAGGAACCGGGACGTTTGTAGTGAATAAAGCTGATTGAAGCCAGGAGAGAAAGATCTAGTCTTGATTTACTCATCACTTTTCATCTCTTCACTGACTGAATTTCTCTGTCCTCCGTTTATCTGCTTCCATCTCTGCAGCGCATCCATGGCTGATATCCTGACCTTTCCAGCAGCTGTTCTGCGTCTCCCACATGCACACGTCCCCCTCGGCCTGCGGCGCGGCATTATCTGGCTGCCATTAGAGAGCAGCCCGGGTGTCCGGCCCTCAGCCACGCTGTTGACATTTGGAGCTTTGAAAGCTCAACACACAAACACACTTCTCTCACTTGTCTGTCCCGCTCCGACTCTCTGTGTGTCTAAAGCACAGCAGACACAACGCAGTGTGTGGACACACACACACACACACACACACACACACACACACACACACACACACACACACACAC